>NW_015090994.1:288941-294123 GCF_001431845.1 Calidris pugnax
GTTAAGGCAGCTAGTCCCCTAAACTTATTAACTGCTTAAGTTGCTTACTTATCAACAGGAAAAAAAACATGGTGTTAGAATGTCCCTTTCTTTCACAGGTTCAGACACCTTGATGAAGCTTTGCAAAATCAGAGAGTTATCCTGGAAAATGTCATAACTAAAGTGGAAGAGAAAAAAAATGGAATTCATGTTTCAGCTAAACAGATTGAAGACAGGTAGTTGCTATGCATTTCATTTTTCATGGAAGTGGGTGAGCAGTAAAACTATTATTTTCACTAAATGTAGGTTAATGGAAGTAAATGCAGATGCTATATGTTTTTTTTCTTGGAGGGTAGGAAATAATAGGAAGATTAAAATTATAAAGTTCATGTTTTAGTACTAACAAGTCATGGCATTGTAATACATGATTCCATAGTCCTTATAAGGCATGTGACAGCTGATTTCAGAGTTGAGATTTCTTTGTATAATCTGTTTCCGAACTAAGATGTTAAGAGATTAGAAATGAAGACTATTTTTAAAATGTCTTATTTCATAGAATCATAGAATACCAGGTTGGAAGTAACCTCAAGGATCATCTTGTCCAATCTTGCACGGTAAAAGCACAGTGAATCCAGCTGAATCTTAAAAGTGTCCAGTGATAGGGAATACACCGCTTCCCTGGGGAGATTATTCCAAAGGCTGATTGTTCTCATTGTGAAAAATTTTACTCTTGTGTCAAACTGGAATCTGCCCAGGAGTAACTCGTATCCATTACTCCTCACCTTTTCCACATGAGTCCTTGTAAAAAGGGAGTCTCCATCTTCTTTGTAGCCACCCTGTAAATACTGGAACATGGTGATAAGGTCTCCCCTAAGCCTTCTTTTCTCAAGGCTGAACAAACCCAATTCTCTCAGCCTTTCCTCATCAGGCAGGCTTCCCAGCCCTTTGATCATCTTTGTGGCCCTTCTACAGACCCTCTCCAGCCTGTCCACATCTTTTTTGTATAGCATGGACCAGAACTGAACACATTGTTCCAGATGTGGCCTGACAAGTGCTGAGTTGAGTGGGATAATGACTTCTTTATTTCTGCTGTGATGCACTTGTTGATGGAACCCATCATCCTGTTGTTTTTTTTCTTCAAGAAACCTCAAAACAAGCTGCAATTCCAGTAAAGACTAGTATTAAAATATATAAAAATATAATCAATTAATTGTTGAATCTCTCTTCTGCATTAATAAAACCATTTAAAACACCCTGAAAGAATACAAATCTATTTATACTCTAGTGTAAAGTGAAAGTTTTTTGGATTAACATGTCATGTTCAATGGCTCAATGTCCAGATGGAGATCAGTGATGCCTGGTGTCCCCCAGGGGTCCATACTGGGACCAGTACAGTTTAATATCTTCATCAGTGACGTAGACAGTGGGATCGAGTGCACCCTCAGTAAATTTGCAGATGACTTCAAGCTCAGTGGTGCAATAGACATGCCTGAGGGATGGGTTGCCATCCAGAGGGACAACCTCTGAAGTGGGCCCATGTGAACCTCATGAGTTTGAACAAAGCAAAGTGCAGGGTCCTGCACCTGGATCAGGGCAGCCCCTGGTGCTGAGGTAGGCTGGGGGATGAAGGGATTGAGGGCAGCTCTGCCAAGAAGGATTTGGGAGTACTGGAGAATGAAAAGCTGGATGTGACCTAACAATGTGCCCTCACAGCCTAGGACACCAACTGCATCCTGGGCTGCATCAAAAGAAGCATGGCCAGCCCATCAAGGGAGGTGATCCTCCCACTCTACTCCACTTTGGTGAGATCCCACCTGGAGTACTGCATATCAATGTAAGAAGGACATAGACCTGTTGGAGCAGGTCCAGAGGAGGGCCACAAAGATCATCAGAGGGCTGGAGCACCTCTGCTATGAGGAAAAGCTGAGACAGTTAGGGTTGTTTAACCTGGAGAAGGCTCCAGGGAGACCTTATTGCAACCTTTCAGTACTTAAAAGGGACTTACAGAAAGATGGGGACAAACCTTTTAGAAGGGCCTGTTGCAACAGGAGAAGGGGTAATGGTTTTAAACTAAAAGAGGGCAGATGTAGGCTAGATATAAGGAAGAAGTTTTTTACAATGAGGGTGATGAGACACTGGCACAGGTTTGTCATAGAGGTCATAGATGTCCCATCCCTGGAAACATTCAAGGTCAGGTTGGAAGGGGTTCTGGGCAACCTGACCTAGTTGAAGATGTCCCTGCTCATTGCAGGGGTGCTGGACTAGATGTCCTTTAAAGGTGCCTTTCAACGCAAATTCTATGATTCTATGTTTGAAGAGAAGTGTAGGAGAACTTATGGGAAATGGTACAACTTTCATTGGAGCTCTCTGTTAATAATTAGATCAGTTCTTATAACAAATAAATACTAAGCTGGATAAATGACATACCAGCTGGCTCATCCAGGGATGTTTATCTCTTACCCATAGGTTGCTTGAAGTAAAACATCTGCACAAAAAGGTAGAAAATCAAATAAAAATGGCCAAGGTGGTTTTGATGAATGAAATCAATAAACGAACAAACATCCTTCTTGAACAACTTGAAGTAAGTAAGGCTAGTTTCTTTGATACCTTGGGAAATTAAACTAAATTAAATTTAGTCCCAGTGCCAATGGACTGTGAGAGTTACTGTCCCCTTGCTTATGTTTTCAAATATTATTTTTTTTCTTCAGAATTTTGTGTGGAATCAACGGTTGACAAAGATTCAGAATGAAGTGGCAAAATGTTTGCTTACAGAATCACAGAATCTTCTAGGTTGGAAGGGACCTTAAAGATCATCTTGTCCAACCGTCAACCTAACTTTGACAAAAATAGACCATGAGTTAACCACATTTTCTAATGCAGTTACAGAGAATATGTGTGCACATTTTGAGTACTTGCAAAATGAACCAGCTGCTGGTTTTAATGTTTAATTTGTAGAAGATTGCTAGCAGCACATTTAATATCCTGGTTTGAAAATGATCCTCTGGTCTACTTTCTGTAACAGAACCTGCAGGTTTGACCCTTCACTTTTAGGATGTCCAGTTAAGTATATATGATTTTATTCAGAAATGTGCTGGGCACAAAAATTGCTGGCAAATCTGATCAGAATTTCTAGTTGTCAGCTCTTTTGGGGTAATTTTAGCAGGTATCGGAAAGACAAGGCACTCAGCACTTGCTGGCTAAATCTGAACTTCTACATTTGACTAAAATATGGCTACTCAGTTAAGTAGCTTTACAAAAAAGAGAAATGTATGCTCTCATTTCAGTGTTATTAAAAATTAAGTAAGCTCAATGTTCCTGCCTTTTGACAGCATTTTGGTGTTTGAGTTATCTATAACCACAACTGAACTGTGCATATGCACAGTGCTCTGTTGAAGTTCAAGTAAGGGCATCAAATGACATCGGGAGGTGCCAGATTCAAATCAAACAAGGGCAGATTTTTCTTCACATAAATGGTAAATAAGTGTGGAACTCCTTGCTGCAAGATATCGTGTGTGGGTTCAAAAGTAATTTCAGGCAAATTCATAGAAAAATACACTGAGGGTGATAAAATAGCCTCTGTCCTTGTGGTCCCTAAATCATGAATTGCTGGAGACTGGAAGACCATTCTGAGGAAATGCTTTGTGCTTCCCCTCTTTTTATATTCTTTCTTGGGTCTCTTCTGTTCTGTATTGTAAGAGACAAGAAAGCCGTCCAGGTGCAAATTCGGTCCAACTTCTACAGCTTTCTTGAGTTACATTATTCTGTTAATGTAGGCTCTTTGGTGCTGGAGAAGTCATTCTTCTTGAATTCAGACATGTCTATTGAATAGGATTTGCTTTATTTTTATAACTGGTGGTATAAAGAGAATTCTAAATAACAGTGTCCCTGCAAAGAATGCATAATGTAGTGCCAATGATTGTGTGCATTGTGTGTGTCTGAAGAATGACAACTATCTTGTACTGATTCACATTATTAACAGAAAATCACCAGTGAAAGGAAGCAGAAATTGGAGCAACAACTGCAAAGTGTTGTGGTTTTAAGCAGACAGGTAGAACACGTGCAGAACTTCATCAGTTGGGCAGTGTGCAGTAAAAGCAGCGTCCCATTTCTCTTTAGTAAAGAACTGGTAAGAGCAATACTTATTTTCTCAGTAAATTGAAATTGTGCTGTAAATGTGAGAACTTTTTAAAGGATTTAATGTTTCTCAAATAAAATATATTTATGATCTTGTAATTGTGAATAAAATCATCCTCCTTTGATTTGGCACTAGATTGTATTTCAGATCCAGCGTTTGTTAGAGACAAACTGTAACACAGACATAGGCCCTCCTCTGAAGATCAGGTTTACTTGGGATCCCTCCTACTGGACTAAACAACTATCCAGTTTGGGTAAGAAAAATAGATTGTTGTTTATTTGGCAAGTACCCAAAGCTAGATCAGAAAGATATAGGCAATACAGTACTTTTCCTAAAGTGCTTTCCTTCTTCTGTTTTGACTTCCAGTTTTGTACCTCTTGTCATGTTCTGAAGAAGAGCTAGCATGGCTGAACTTTCCTGTTTTTCCCTTCAGTTATATCAATTCACCTATTAAAAGAGATTGTTGTATATAAATATGACTTTATAAACTTTACCTAAAAATACACTCTATAAATATCATCTTTGATGGTCTTATAAAATCCCAATATAAGAACACAACTGCTGGTTTAGTGGAAACACTCTGCAGGACTAAACAAATAACTTTTAACTGAAATTACTTAAAATGTAGTGTCATTGGCTATCAAACGGCCGTGACTTTGCCCAATGTATGTGTAATTCAGTTCTGTCCCAGCAAGCAACAGCTCTATGCAGCACTGTGACTCTGGCAGTCCTGTAAGGAGTGCCCTGGGTGAAATGGAGTATCTGCCATGGGTCTTTGTGCGATTTCCTCTGCCTTACCCAGGGGCACCTGGGCTTAGTCACGCTTGTGCTCCTCAGATTCATTGGTATCTTAGTGGCCAAGGGACCTGAACAGTGCTTTAGTCACAACTAACAGGCAGAAAGATGACTTTAAGACATTGACTGTGTAATAATTTCTATGTTATTTATATAATGAATGTGCGTACTGTGACTTTGTTTCCCAACAGCTATAAATTTCCCAACTGCAGTAGGTTTTACAGTAAATTCAGGTTGGCGGGCTGATCAATGGTCTAAAAGATTGGTTCTCTT
>NW_015090994.1:299024-345951 GCF_001431845.1 Calidris pugnax
GTTAAGGCAGCTAGTCCCCTAAACTTATTAACTGCTTAAGTTGCTTACTTATCAACAGGAAAAAAAACATGGTGTTAGAATGTCCCTTTCTTTCACAGGTTCAGACACCTTGATGAAGCTTTGCAAAATCAGAGAGTTATCCTGGAAAATGTCATAACTAAAGTGGAAGAGAAAAAAAATGGAATTCATGTTTCAGCTAAACAGATTGAAGACAGGTAGTTGCTATGCATTTCATTTTTCATGGAAGTGGGTGAGCAGTAAAACTATTATTTTCACTAAATGTAGGTTAATGGAAGTAAATGCAGATGCTATATGTTTTTTTTCTTGGAGGGTAGGAAATAATAGGAAGATTAAAATTATAAAGTTCATGTTTTAGTACTAACAAGTCATGGCATTGTAATACATGATTCCATAGTCCTTATAAGGCATGTGACAGCTGATTTCAGAGTTGAGATTTCTTTGTATAATCTGTTTCCGAACTAAGATGTTAAGAGATTAGAAATGAAGACTATTTTTAAAATGTCTTATTTCATAGAATCATAGAATACCAGGTTGGAAGTAACCTCAAGGATCATCTTGTCCAATCTTGCACGGTAAAAGCACAGTGAATCCAGCTGAATCTTAAAAGTGTCCAGTGATAGGGAATACACCGCTTCCCTGGGGAGATTATTCCAAAGGCTGATTGTTCTCATTGTGAAAAATTTTACTCTTGTGTCAAACTGGAATCTGCCCAGGAGTAACTCGTATCCATTACTCCTCACCTTTTCCACATGAGTCCTTGTAAAAAGGGAGTCTCCATCTTCTTTGTAGCCACCCTGTAAATACTGGAACATGGTGATAAGGTCTCCCCTAAGCCTTCTTTTCTCAAGGCTGAACAAACCCAATTCTCTCAGCCTTTCCTCATCAGGCAGGCTTCCCAGCCCTTTGATCATCTTTGTGGCCCTTCTACAGACCCTCTCCAGCCTGTCCACATCTTTTTTGTATAGCATGGACCAGAACTGAACACATTGTTCCAGATGTGGCCTGACAAGTGCTGAGTTGAGTGGGATAATGACTTCTTTATTTCTGCTGTGATGCACTTGTTGATGGAACCCATCATCCTGTTGTTTTTTTTCTTCAAGAAACCTCAAAACAAGCTGCAATTCCAGTAAAGACTAGTATTAAAATATATAAAAATATAATCAATTAATTGTTGAATCTCTCTTCTGCATTAATAAAACCATTTAAAACACCCTGAAAGAATACAAATCTATTTATACTCTAGTGTAAAGTGAAAGTTTTTTGGATTAACATGTCATGTTCAATGGCTCAATGTCCAGATGGAGATCAGTGATGCCTGGTGTCCCCCAGGGGTCCATACTGGGACCAGTACAGTTTAATATCTTCATCAGTGACGTAGACAGTGGGATCGAGTGCACCCTCAGTAAATTTGCAGATGACTTCAAGCTCAGTGGTGCAATAGACATGCCTGAGGGATGGGTTGCCATCCAGAGGGACAACCTCTGAAGTGGGCCCATGTGAACCTCATGAGTTTGAACAAAGCAAAGTGCAGGGTCCTGCACCTGGATCAGGGCAGCCCCTGGTGCTGAGGTAGGCTGGGGGATGAAGGGATTGAGGGCAGCTCTGCCAAGAAGGATTTGGGAGTACTGGAGAATGAAAAGCTGGATGTGACCTAACAATGTGCCCTCACAGCCTAGGACACCAACTGCATCCTGGGCTGCATCAAAAGAAGCATGGCCAGCCCATCAAGGGAGGTGATCCTCCCACTCTACTCCACTTTGGTGAGATCCCACCTGGAGTACTGCATATCAATGTAAGAAGGACATAGACCTGTTGGAGCAGGTCCAGAGGAGGGCCACAAAGATCATCAGAGGGCTGGAGCACCTCTGCTATGAGGAAAAGCTGAGACAGTTAGGGTTGTTTAACCTGGAGAAGGCTCCAGGGAGACCTTATTGCAACCTTTCAGTACTTAAAAGGGACTTACAGAAAGATGGGGACAAACCTTTTAGAAGGGCCTGTTGCAACAGGAGAAGGGGTAATGGTTTTAAACTAAAAGAGGGCAGATGTAGGCTAGATATAAGGAAGAAGTTTTTTACAATGAGGGTGATGAGACACTGGCACAGGATTGTCATAGAGGTCAAAGATGTCCCATCCCTGGAAACATTCAAGGTCAGGTTGGAAGGGGTTCTGGGCAACCTGACCTAGTTGAAGATGTCCCTGCTCATTGCAGGGGTGCTGGACTAGATGTCCTTTAAAGGTGCCTTTCAACGCAAATTCTATGATTCTATGTTTGAAGAGAAGTGTAGGAGAACTTATGGGAAATGGTACAACTTTCATTGGAGCTCTCTGTTAATAATTAGATCAGTTCTTATAACAAATAAATACTAAGCTGGATAAATGACATACCAGCTGGCTCATCCAGGGATGTTTATCTCTTACCCATAGGTTGCTTGAAGTAAAACATCTGCACAAAAAGGTAGAAAATCAAATAAAAATGGCCAAGGTGGTTTTGATGAATGAAATCAATAAACGAACAAACATCCTTCTTGAACAACTTGAAGTAAGTAAGGCTAGTTTCTTTGATACCTTGGGAAATTAAACTAAATTAAATTTAGTCCCAGTGCCAATGGACTGTGAGAGTTACTGTCCCCTTGCTTATGTTTTCAAATATTATTTTTTTTCTTCAGAATTTTGTGTGGAATCAACGGTTGACAAAGATTCAGAATGAAGTGGCAAAATGTTTGCTTACAGAATCACAGAATCTTCTAGGTTGGAAGGGACCTTAAAGATCATCTTGTCCAACCGTCAACCTAACTTTGACAAAAATAGACCATGAGTTAACCACATTTTCTAATGCAGTTACAGAGAATATGTGTGCACATTTTGAGTACTTGCAAAATGAACCAGCTGCTGGTTTTAATGTTTAATTTGTAGAAGATTGCTAGCAGCACATTTAATATCCTGGTTTGAAAATGATCCTCTGGTCTACTTTCTGTAACAGAACCTGCAGGTTTGACCCTTCACTTTTAGGATGTCCAGTTAAGTATATATGATTTTATTCAGAAATGTGCTGGGCACAAAAATTGCTGGCAAATCTGATCAGAATTTCTAGTTGTCAGCTCTTTTGGGGTAATTTTAGCAGGTATCGGAAAGACAAGGCACTCAGCACTTGCTGGCTAAATCTGAACTTCTACATTTGACTAAAATATGGCTACTCAGTTAAGTAGCTTTACAAAAAAGAGAAATGTATGCTCTCATTTCAGTGTTATTAAAAATTAAGTAAGCTCAATGTTCCTGCCTTTTGACAGCATTTTGGTGTTTGAGTTATCTATAACCACAACTGAACTGTGCATATGCACAGTGCTCTGTTGAAGTTCAAGTAAGGGCATCAAATGACATCGGGAGGTGCCAGATTCAAATCAAACAAGGGCAGATTTTTCTTCACATAAATGGTAAATAAGTGTGGAACTCCTTGCTGCAAGATATCGTGTGTGGGTTCAAAAGTAATTTCAGGCAAATTCATAGAAAAATACACTGAGGGTGATAAAATAGCCTCTGTCCTTGTGGTCCCTAAATCATGAATTGCTGGAGACTGGAAGACCATTCTGAGGAAATGCTTTGTGCTTCCCCTCTTTTTATATTCTTTCTTGGGTCTCTTCTGTTCTGTATTGTAAGAGACAAGAAAGCCGTCCAGGTGCAAATTCGGTCCAACTTCTACAGCTTTCTTGAGTTACATTATTCTGTTAATGTAGGCTCTTTGGTGCTGGAGAAGTCATTCTTCTTGAATTCAGACATGTCTATTGAATAGGATTTGCTTTATTTTTATAACTGGTGGTATAAAGAGAATTCTAAATAACAGTGTCCCTGCAAAGAATGCATAATGTAGTGCCAATGATTGTGTGCATTGTGTGTGTCTGAAGAATGACAACTATCTTGTACTGATTCACATTATTAACAGAAAATCACCAGTGAAAGGAAGCAGAAATTGGAGCAACAACTGCAAAGTGTTGTGGTTTTAAGCAGACAGGTAGAACACGTGCAGAACTTCATCAGTTGGGCAGTGTGCAGTAAAAGCAGCGTCCCATTTCTCTTTAGTAAAGAACTGGTAAGAGCAATACTTATTTTCTCAGTAAATTGAAATTGTGCTGTAAATGTGAGAACTTTTTAAAGGATTTAATGTTTCTCAAATAAAATATATTTATGTCATAGAGGTCATAGATGTCCCATCCCTGGAAACATTCAAGGTCAGGTTGGAAGGGGTTCTGGGCAACCTGACCTAGTTGAAGATGTCCCTGCTCATTGCAGGGGTGCTGGACTAGATGTCCTTTAAAGGTGCCTTTCAACGCAAATTCTATGATTCTATGTTTGAAGAGAAGTGTAGGAGAACTTATGGGAAATGGTACAACTTTCATTGGAGCTCTCTGTTAATAATTAGATCAGTTCTTATAACAAATAAATACTAAGCTGGATAAATGACATACCAGCTGGCTCATCCAGGGATGTTTATCTCTTACCCATAGGTTGCTTGAAGTAAAACATCTGCACAAAAAGGTAGAAAATCAAATAAAAATGGCCAAGGTGGTTTTGATGAATGAAATCAATAAACGAACAAACATCCTTCTTGAACAACTTGAAGTAAGTAAGGCTAGTTTCTTTGATACCTTGGGAAATTAAACTAAATTAAATTTAGTCCCAGTGCCAATGGACTGTGAGAGTTACTGTCCCCTTGCTTATGTTTTCAAATATTATTTTTTTTCTTCAGAATTTTGTGTGGAATCAACGGTTGACAAAGATTCAGAATGAAGTGGCAAAATGTTTGCTTACAGAATCACAGAATCTTCTAGGTTGGAAGGGACCTTAAAGATCATCTTGTCCAACCGTCAACCTAACTTTGACAAAAATAGACCATGAGTTAACCACATTTTCTAATGCAGTTACAGAGAATATGTGTGCACATTTTGAGTACTTGCAAAATGAACCAGCTGCTGGTTTTAATGTTTAATTTGTAGAAGATTGCTAGCAGCACATTTAATATCCTGGTTTGAAAATGATCCTCTGGTCTACTTTCTGTAACAGAACCTGCAGGTTTGACCCTTCACTTTTAGGATGTCCAGTTAAGTATATATGATTTTATTCAGAAATGTGCTGGGCACAAAAATTGCTGGCAAATCTGATCAGAATTTCTAGTTGTCAGCTCTTTTGGGGTAATTTTAGCAGGTATCGGAAAGACAAGGCACTCAGCACTTGCTGGCTAAATCTGAACTTCTACATTTGACTAAAATATGGCTACTCAGTTAAGTAGCTTTACAAAAAAGAGAAATGTATGCTCTCATTTCAGTGTTATTAAAAATTAAGTAAGCTCAATGTTCCTGCCTTTTGACAGCATTTTGGTGTTTGAGTTATCTATAACCACAACTGAACTGTGCATATGCACAGTGCTCTGTTGAAGTTCAAGTAAGGGCATCAAATGACATCGGGAGGTGCCAGATTCAAATCAAACAAGGGCAGATTTTTCTTCACATAAATGGTAAATAAGTGTGGAACTCCTTGCTGCAAGATATCGTGTGTGGGTTCAAAAGTAATTTCAGGCAAATTCATAGAAAAATACACTGAGGGTGATAAAATAGCCTCTGTCCTTGTGGTCCCTAAATCATGAATTGCTGGAGACTGGAAGACCATTCTGAGGAAATGCTTTGTGCTTCCCCTCTTTTTATATTCTTTCTTGGGTCTCTTCTGTTCTGTATTGTAAGAGACAAGAAAGCCGTCCAGGTGCAAATTCGGTCCAACTTCTACAGCTTTCTTGAGTTACATTATTCTGTTAATGTAGGCTCTTTGGTGCTGGAGAAGTCATTCTTCTTGAATTCAGACATGTCTATTGAATAGGATTTGCTTTATTTTTATAACTGGTGGTATAAAGAGAATTCTAAATAACAGTGTCCCTGCAAAGAATGCATAATGTAGTGCCAATGATTGTGTGCATTGTGTGTGTCTGAAGAATGACAACTATCTTGTACTGATTCACATTATTAACAGAAAATCACCAGTGAAAGGAAGCAGAAATTGGAGCAACAACTGCAAAGTGTTGTGGTTTTAAGCAGACAGGTAGAACACGTGCAGAACTTCATCAGTTGGGCAGTGTGCAGTAAAAGCAGCGTCCCATTTCTCTTTAGTAAAGAACTGGTAAGAGCAATACTTATTTTCTCAGTAAATTGAAATTGTGCTGTAAATGTGAGAACTTTTTAAAGGATTTAATGTTTCTCAAATAAAATATATTTATGATCTTGTAATTGTGAATAAAATCATCCTCCTTTGATTTGGCACTAGATTGTATTTCAGATCCAGCGTTTGTTAGAGACAAACTGTAACACAGACATAGGCCCTCCTCTGAAGATCAGGTTTACTTGGGATCCCTCCTACTGGACTAAACAACTATCCAGTTTGGGTAAGAAAAATAGATTGTTGTTTATTTGGCAAGTACCCAAAGCTAGATCAGAAAGATATAGGCAATACAGTACTTTTCCTAAAGTGCTTTCCTTCTTCTGTTTTGACTTCCAGTTTTGTACCTCTTGTCATGTTCTGAAGAAGAGCTAGCATGGCTGAACTTTCCTGTTTTTCCCTTCAGTTATATCAATTCACCTATTAAAAGAGATTGTTGTATATAAATATGACTTTATAAACTTTACCTAAAAATACACTCTATAAATATCATCTTTGATGGTCTTATAAAATCCCAATATAAGAACACAACTGCTGGTTTAGTGGAAACACTCTGCAGGACTAAACAAGTAACTTTTAACTGAAATTACTTAAAATGTAGTGTCATTGGCTATCAAACAGCTGTGACTTTGCCCAATGTATGTGTAATTCAGTTCTGTCCCAGCAAGGAACAGCTCTATGTGACTCTGGCAGTCCTGTAAGGAGTGCCCTGGGTGAAATGGCAACAGCTCTATGCAGCACTGTGACTCTGGCAGTCCTGTAAGGAGTGCCCTGGGTGAAATGGAGTATCTGCCATGGGTCTTTGTGCGATTTCCTCTGCCTTACCCAGGGGCACCTGGGCTTAGTCACGCTTGTGCTCCTCAGATTCATTGGTATCTTAGTGGCCAAGGGACCTGAACAGTGCTTTAGTCACAACTAACAGGCAGAAAGATGACTTTAAGACATTGACTGTGTAATAATTTCTATGTTATTTATATAATGAATGTGCGTACTGTGACTTTGTTTCCCAACAGCTATAAATTTCCCAACTGCAGTAGGTTTTACAGTAAATTCAGGTTGGCGGGCTGATCAATGGTCTAAAAGATTGGTTCTCTTCCCATTTTAAGATACTTAAAATTAGATGAGGTAAAACACTTTCAAAAGTATTACAGCGAATAATCTTCTCTTGACTAAAAGCATTGACAAGATCAGTTCATAGGTCACTTCTGTTTCTAGCTTTTATGATTCTCACCTACATACCATCAATCTCTTTTATTTTTGTCACTTTCACCCTGGGAGTGGTCTTTTGTTCTTGTGCTTATGGATGAGAAGATATGCTTATACATTAGTAAAAAATGAAAGTATAAGCCATATCCATCTTAAAAATAAGTTGAGGTCAATTTTTCAAAGCATTTGCTGGTAATTCAGCCATAAGTTCCCCTGACATCAGTGGGAGTTCAGTGTGATTTTTAAATCACTGAAAAATCTTGAAAAATTTGTCTTGAAAGTGTGTTGAAAGTCTGTTTGGATAGGATATTTGAATATCTTTTGTATTTGATATGAAGACAAAGAAATAGCCAGCGCTCACAGTTTTTATTGTGTAATTTTTTCAAGATCACAGGAGGGAGTAAATTTGCTGGTTTTTTTTCCAGGAGGTTTCACTGTGGAAGGTGGACACGTTTCTCACTCAGAGGTGCTGCCCTGTGGAAACGTGCAAGGATTAGCCACCTCCTTGTTTCATGGGCACCGTTCACCAGCATCACAGCTGGAGCCTGTGAATAACCAGCCACACCAGTTTCCACCTGCAGTTCAGTGTCCTGTGCCTGTGTGTTGCTCACACTGTCTCAGCATACCTCACCCAAACAAAGCTCAGCCTTCCTACCAAGACCTAAACCGCCCTCAAAATTTTCGACAACCTCCAGACGTGCATCAGCAGCGCTTTCCTCTGCAGTACAGCATGCAGCAACATGACAAAGAGCAAAAGGGTCCCCCCCAGCCTATGAAGCTAACTCAATCAGGGCTGGAACAGCAGTCAGAGCCAGAGAACGTGTCTGGAAGGATGGGAAAGCACTTACCATCCCAGCAGCTGCAGCAGACTGCACCCCTGGGTTATGCTGTTGTATCACATGAGGCTCAGCAAGTTCACATGAGCCATCCGCAGCCATTCCGCACACAGGCTTCTCTGCAGACATCAACTGTGCAAGTGCAACTTGGTCATCTCCAGAAGATAAAATCTAACCACTTGCAGCAGCCACCACAGCAGCAGCAGATGCCACCAGCATCGCCACCGGCGGGTCAGAGTGAGAACACCCACAAGCAAGTCATCCAGCAGAGCCTGGACATAATGCACCACCAGTTTGAACTGGAGGAAATGAAAAAGGATCTGGAGCTTCTTCTGCAGGCCCAAGGACAGTCCAGCTTGCAGCTGAACCAAGCCAAGCCACCTCAGCATGTCCAACAGACCATAGTTGGTCAAATCAATTACATAGTGAGGCAGCCAGCCCCAGTTCAGCAGCAAATCCAAGATGAAGCACAAGTAAGTTCTCTAAAAGTTCTTTCCTATCGCGTTTAGTCAATGTAAGCTCAGAAGTGGGAGACACCTTTGAGATTTCATGTATTTGGTTGAACTTCCTCTTGTTGTCTATGTTTGCGTTTAGCAGAGGCTTCATGCCTCATGCGGATTGGCCAAATTTTTCTGTAAAGTGCTGCATAAACAACCTGAATCCCAAAGATCCAAATCTCTAAATAGATAAGGTGAGCAGCAGATGGGAGAATAAACAGCCTGGATCCCAAAGATCCGAATCTCTAAATAGATAAGGTGAGCAGCAGATGGGAGAATAAAAACATTGTCATTGCTCCATTGTGAATAGGTAACTGTGGGACTGCAGTAGTCTCACGCTCCATTTCAACTCCTTTTTACTGTGAAATTTAAGCCCTGAGTCCTTGAAAAAGAATCCTTTTTGATTCTGAATAATTGGTGAAAAGGGAGTGAATAACACCTTTTTTTTTCAGAGTCTTATTTCCCATTCTATTAGCAATTGCATTGCTCTTGCTACTGCATCAAGTGAAAAGGGAGTGAAGAACACCCTTTTTTTCAGTCTGAGTCTTATTTCCCATTCTACTAGCAATTGCATTGCTCTTGCTACTGCATCATGTTCTTTAAGATTTTAATCAGTATTCATACATGATACTCTGTACAGCTTTGTCAGCAGGGCTAATTTCTCCCCCTTTTCTCTGTTGGTAAGAATCCTGCTCTTGAAAAAGGGACAGAGCTTGATGGTGAGCATCCAAACTACAAGGCAGATAAGGTGCACAATGCGGTGGCTTTGAAACTTATTTGAAACAGTGGGGATTGCAGTGGAAAGGTGGCTGGGACTTCCCAGTGTGTAAACTCAGTGGAGTTTCCAGCTTGAATAGCTCTCAAAGTGGCTTACCTGTAGGGGTAGACTGCAGACTCTTGGAATAGCTGTACATTTTAGCAGCTTTATTGATTGTAATTGTTATTTTTTAAATAAATTAATGTTTGAGAGAAACCTTTCTCCATTTATTTCTCCACTTAGGCTTACTTTGAACATCTTTATTGTTTTAGAGTATTTCCCATCTTGTCCTATTGTGTATGCTGTGCACGTGTTTATGTGAATTTGTTACCATTTTTCTTTCTGGGATTTTGAAAACATAAATTCTTAACTGTGATTTGTAGGTCTGTGAGAGTTCCACTGAACTTGATGCCCAGAAGCTTGTAATTCCTCTTGGCAAACGTGATAGTCCCTCCCTGTCACAGTCACTAGATGAAGAAGCCACTGTCAGCAGTCACTCCCCTGAGAGCACATTGCAACAACCAGCTTTTCATCCAGTGAGAAAGGTATAAAGAACTTTTTTTTTTAAAAAAAATTTTAACGGGAAAACATGAGTTGATTATATTGAATATAACATGGCATTTGAATTTGCAATCAGGTTGAAAAAATTAAAATACAGTAAATGTCAACAAAACAGCTTGTAAATCTTGGAAGACAGTCATAGCCTAAACTAGTGTGCATCTTGGGTAAGATGCCTACACTGTGCTGTGGCCAGGATCAGCAACTGTTCTATAATCTGGTAGTGTTTAGATCCGGGTGGCATGATTGTTAAGCACGAGCTGGTAAATAAACAGAAGACCTACTTCACTGCGTAAATTCTGTTCAGTCCTTATCTCTAGGGATTTAACTCTCAGGACTTGCTAACTACCATACTAGCAGCAGTTACTGTGGAAAAAAAAAGAGATTCTGATGAAATCATGCCTGAGAAACATCCTTCAACATAGTTGCCCCAGAAATAACAACAGTAATTAATACTGAAGATGTGGTGTCTGAAAGGGATATAATTCTGTTATACTCCTCCTTGTTTGTGTATAAGCAGAAAAATAATAGATTTCTGTGTCTCTGGAATATTTCAGCACATAACAGAGCCATATTTTGATCCTTCCACCTACTGGGAGGCCCTAATTATTGAAGAAGCAGCGTAAACAAAACCACGAGGGCTCACCTTTATCAGTAGATCCTTGCTGGCTCTCAATATCACCTGTTTATTTGAGGCAGAGAAGTTACCTTTTACCTCTCCGTACAGTTTGCGTAGAACACTCCAAACATCACTTCATATTTTGGTTGCTCAGATCTGCTTGGTACTTGGGTGTGTCACTCATGTTTTGTACCACACAGTCTTTCACTGATATTTTTTCTTGGAATTTGTGTGTGGAATATGGAAGAAGAACTTGTCTTTCCTTACTCGCCCTCAAAATTATGTTATTTTTTTCTTCTTTAATATTGTAGCTTTGTTGACTCAACATATTTATGATGCAATTCCCATTCAGAGAGTTATTGGAGATCCTTTTGGGAATTGTAGAGAAACAGAAAGGTAATGATTTCTGAGACTTTAAGGCCTGAGCAAGACCATGAATCTCAGCACATACTTTTCTTGTAATGCAGAAACACCCTCAAAGGTGTTTGTGAAAATGAATGGTGATGCTAACCAACTAGCTTTCAGAGGCTTTTTGTACATGCACGTTGAAGAAGCTGTCCTTTGTCCTTTGTTTTCTGGACCTGTAAAGGAAGGTTACCTCCAACAGCTTAAACAAGAAAAGTCAGAAAGAGGGAAGAAGATGGAAGCATGTTCAAATATGTCTGACTGTTTTTGCTGATAATTAGATTAAACCTAGGTTTACATGGGAGATCGGTTCCTATTTGGGAACAAGGGGATGTGTCTATTCATTCTCATCTCTGTCTCACCTGATTACATATTTGCATGCTCATCTCCAGACCAAAATCTCTGGATAGGTGTTTGTCCATTTACTTTCATGTGGCCTGTATTCAGAACATTTCATCTTTGTCAAGTTCTTGGAGGACACGGAAAATGTGAATGTGGGGAAGTCTAAAATACTGCACTTGGACAATATGGTAGAGAAACCTTTTGGTCCCTGGAGAAGAACTGTATTCTGCTTTCTGGAGAATAATTGGTATTGGACTTCTTGGCCTTGTGCTGCAGTTCTGCTGAACTCTAAAGGCACACAGTCTTTGTTGTGTGCAGCATTCCTAGTGGAGTAGGTAATTCTCTGGCTGCTGAGATTATTTCATTAAAGAGAAAGCAATATGAACCAGGATGTAGCAAAACTCAGAATTAACTGTTTAGTGATGTATTTGCCAAGATCTGTCAAAAAATAAAGGCTTCCACTAGCCCAGTGTTTCCCTTTATTTTGGAGGGGGCAATGCTTGATTGCTTACGGAATTAAACATCTGTGCATTAATTTTGAAACGTGCTTACAGTATGCATTTGATACTATTGACTGATAACTAGATGAATTGTCTGCATACAGGATCATATTTATGTATGAAGCAATATAGAACAGATGCTATTAATAGTTTGGGATCATAACATTGCTCATAAATGGGGAAACCACAAGTACGTTATTCAGATCATCCCAGAGCAGAGGTAGTGCAGCTGTTACACCACCGTATGAGGCACTCCTATGCCAAGTGAGTGCCTTTGAGTTCAAAGAACGCCTGTTCAAGTTATTCTGATGATAAACTGTTTTCTGTCCCTCACAATTAAAGCTGATTATTGATAAACAGAGGTAGAGAAGCCAGGATGAAACACTTCATACACTTGTAAAATGTCCTCTTGTGTTACATTTCACCATCTATCAGGACAAAAATTAAATCTAGCTTCATTAAGCAGAGAGAATTTTGGCTTTCCAGTCATATAAAATAAGGTTTTTCTAGCTTGTGTGGTTCAGAAACATAGGCATCGAGGCTACTGCTGACTTAAAGTTCAGAGTATTTCCTGTCTGTGCTCACCTGCTCTGTATGCATGTGTATCGTATAGTATCTAAACATTTAACTTCACTTATGTGTGGGCTTGTTTTCATTTTTTTCACTGTTTTTTGAACATTAATGGTGATATTTCGTCAACCTTTCTGTCTTCCTATGTATTCCTCTAACTATTCTTTCTCTGTGAATTGAATTTTGTGTGTAGAATAAATGTTTCTATACTTACACCATTGACTGTTTGATATAAGTACTGCACTTAACGTAACTTTGGGGTTGGTTAACACCTTTTTAGAATGCAACACCAGAAATAGAAGTTTTCTGTCTGTGTGCAAAATGGATATAATTTTGTTTTCACACTCCCCTGCCAGTATACTTCACTCATGTAGCTGTGACCTCTTTTTTGGATTGTGGACTTGTTCCGTCCCCGTGCCCGTCCAATACCCAGGCTCTCCAGTAAGAATGCCAGCAAGGCAGAAGACAAATCTCATAATAACTTTTGTGATACCTGCCTGCACTTTTGTTCTAGAGAGTTGTGCCAAGCTCTAGCGAACAGATTTAAAGAAGTTATTGAATTTCTAAGTTGTAGTGTGAAGGAATGAGTACTCAATTAGATTAACAATTTTGTGGAAAGGGTTACCAACCTTCTGCAATGATATGGTACTCCTGTTGCTTTTACATAGTATGATATTGAGTTATTAATTTGCACACAGGACTGGAGAGGTCATCTGTCATGGAGCAGAGGCGAAAATAATAAGATATTTTTGGCCTAATTGTGTTTTTCAGGAGTAACAAAGGGCATACAATCCTTGTTTTTCTTACATGTACCTAATTGTCATTTGTGGCTGTGATGAGCAAGAGGTCTAAAGGCTGTACCTAGCATTTGAGGAAATGTTGTAATTGCTGTATGTCTATTGCACAAATTTGTAGTTTGAGCCTCAGGTACTGCTGCAACAGGCATTGGTGTTGTTGCAGGGCCTGCTGAACATCTCAGACTCCATAAGTGCATCCCTTTCTCTAGTTAGGAGCAGGACCTTTACTCCTGGGAGGGAGGATTCCTTTTCTTGTCCAGCTGTTGGGTTGCGTAGTAGACAGTGGAATGCTCTGTATCATCCCCACTCATCCTAAAAAACCTAACTGGCTTGGGCACCTGTGGTTCTGCCTTCTGGGACACTGATCAGTTGTGACTAGATTGGACAGCTTTTGTCAAACTCGGGTTTGGGTTTGTTCCTTAGCAACCTTTGAGAGTTTCTCCCCTTGAGCTGTTACTTCACCTTCTGCTTAAAATAAATCTCTGAATATGTCAGGCACTGAATTAGTAAATCGTTACTGAACAGCTGTATCTGTTCATTTATAGCTGTAGCCAATAGCTAAGCCCAAGGAAAGGGTAAAGGAAACAGACAAATATAAACTGATCTTTGATGGTACACTATCCCAGCCTATGAAAGCTTTAGGTACTTTCTGAACTGAAGGGTGTATCCACACAATTGTGTTTTGCAGCTCTTCATGGACCCCTCCTCTGTGAATTTGTCTGTCCATTTCTTGATTCCATTTTAATACTATTGGTCTCATTCTGCAGCAACTGAGTTTGGCATTGTATGAGAAG
The DNA here is from genome assembly GCF_001431845.1 of Calidris pugnax. Taxonomy (NCBI): domain Eukaryota; kingdom Metazoa; phylum Chordata; class Aves; order Charadriiformes; family Scolopacidae; genus Calidris; species Calidris pugnax. The sequence goes on from NW_015090994.1 coordinate 313,122, forward strand.
TTTCTCTATGTGCTTACTGTAAGTCTGTTCCCTGATAATGCAGTAGGGTGCCTTGTAGTTCTTTTGTTTTTAAAAACAGTGAATAATCACTCTGTATTCACCACCTTCATAACAGGATTGCTGGTCTCTCTAGGGTCTTTTTTTTTTTTTTTTTAATGGAAGCCATTCTATAGTTTGGTCCTTTATATCTTTGGCCATTTTCTCTGTATTTTGTGGGTTTGATAAATCCTTTCTGAGACAGGGTGACCAGAAGTAGTGATCAAGGTGTAAACACATAGCAATTTTGTTTAGTGCTATAATGCAGATTTTTGTGTTGTTCTTTTTCATTCACAGTAGGTCTCAGCTTCTTAGTTAAGAGCTCTGTTTGTCTCAAACACCATAAAGTACCTGAAATGGGGAATTCTTAAAAACATTCCATGCCATCAAGGAGTGCTCTTGAGAGCGCTTCAAGAGAGGCTTCTGTTTTATTCCAATTATATGCAATGGTGACATTTTATGCAAGACTAACATGGTGACAGTTCGTGGTGGAACCTCTCATCAAGTCTCCTGGGACTTGTTGTGTGTGACCTTCTAGGCTCTGACATGCTGATGCTGCTGTTACTACAGGCTTATTAGAGTGAACAATTGATCTTGGCCTGCTGTAGGTGGCATTCTAAGGTATTTTGCCCCAACGCATTTTTCCTAAACTTTCTTAATGAAATCTCCTCCATCTTGGTGGCAAATGCTTAGCTAATGTTGTTGGTTTTTTTTCTCTAAAAGCATGTGAAATTTGTGGGAGAGCAGTTTGGGGGCACAGTACGGGTTTTATTTTTGTTAGCATTGCAGTGGGCATGTTGTGATTATGTAGTGACTGAAAGTAATGATAATTTAATACTTGACCCTGGGAGTTTGAATCTGAGCTTCGGACTGGGGTGGGGTGGGTTTTATTTTGTTTGTTTTGGTTTTTTTTCTAATTACTATAAATGTTAGGGGGATTAGAGGTGAAGAAAATAATGATAACAGCCTGGAATTCAAGGTCCTGCAAATTCCTAAAGTATCAAGGTATTTTTAGACTTTAAAGAATTGAGCTGCTTACGGCACAAATGCGTTCATGCTTAATGCAATTAGGTCCATTTCCCAGAATGTTAATTTAACAAAACCTTTTCCTTTGACCTGGAAAAAAGGATAAATAAAACATGATGCTGCTTGCTCCATACAGTCTCTTCCTCCTTCCGCTTTAAGCCAGCTCCGGTTTATTCAGACAAAATGTTAAGGAAGGTTTGGATTCTTTTTCTCATAAAAAGGGAAAGGCAATCCTTTGGATTCTATTCTGAAATTGGGAAATACTAATAGGAAGCATGTGTAGGCTGTGTTATCAGTGCTGCTGTGTGCGGTGAGTTAAATAACTGGATTGGAGTAGTACATTTGTTTAACCTCCTGGTATAATGAGCTGCCAGGGGGATTGCTCCACTTAATAGCAGCCGTTCATTACTCTGCAACCATTTGCAGTGTATTATTTCTCTTATAGCAAAGAGAATTGACGGTTCCTAGTTTTAGCTTTCTTTATCTGTGACACTTAATGTCAACAGCCTTGAGACTTTGCCAAAACAATCCTAACAAATCCTAATCCCAGTGTTTCAAGGTAAGTATTTGCTTCTCAGAATTCTTCTCTATTAGTGCTGCATGTTTACACTGGACCTTTTTAAATGCAACAGTGATCAAAGAAATATTTGAACTGAACAATATATTTATTTTTTTGTTCTCTGAAGGCACTTTGCATGTTCTTTCTTCTTACCTTTCACTACCATAGCTATGAAATATGTGGTAGAAGGCATTTTGGGGTGGTGATGCTGCTGCCATTATATTATAAGGATCATCAGACCAAAATTAATTATGAGACAATGAGAATTCCATTTATAATGACACAGATGTAGTTTGATATGCCAGGCTGTACATTAAAATGTCAAAAGTTTCAAATAACCTACAGCTGAAGCCACCTTCTACCCAAGAGCATAATTAATACTTGTTGTTGTTCAAAGGGTGCAATGTAAAAGCAATAGAGCTTTTATAAAACAGAGATCAATTCTTTAAAGGCATCCCATTTGCAAAAACTAGCTGAACTGTCAAGGGAAAAGAGAAATTTTTGCTAATGGCAAAAGAAATGATTATTTTAGGGAGTGAATTAATAGGCTATTAATGAGCCTTGTTCCCAGTGCATTGTTCACTTCACACTTGACAGCAGCTCCATGGATCAGAATGGAATGTGTCTGTTCTTAACTGAGTTTTAATATTTTGCACTGAAAGATCATAATGTTGCTTCATCATTAAAATAACCACAAAATTAACTTTTGCCCCAAGGGAAAGACAGATGGCAGTTTGATGGCCTCATTACTCTTTTTTTTCTTTTTTAACAAGAGTAAGGTTTTATATTGGCTTATATAATCTAAAAAGATATCTGAAGAAACTGATGCTAGCTAGAAGAGTAAAAAAGATATAGCCGTATAATAAGATTGAATTTCACCTTTCTCGAAATTTTAGTTACAACTTCGTGAAAGGACACTGTAGAGAGGTTGGTGCTGGTCTCTTCTCACAGGTAATTAGTGACAGAACGAGAGGGAACGGCTTCAAGCTCCAGCAGGGTAGGTTTAGATTGAACATTAGGAAAGAATTTTTCACCGAAAGAGTGGTCGGGCATTGGAACAGGCTGCCCAGGGAGGGGGTGGAGTCACCATCCCTGGATGTGTTTAAGGGCCGTTTAGATGCAGTGCTGAGGGACATGGTGTAGGGGAGGACTTTGTAGAGTAGGGGAGATGGTTGGACTCGATGATCCCAAGGGTCTCTTCCAACCTGAATGATTCTATGATTCTATGATTATGCACGTGTCTATTTCTTTTTTTCTGCAGTAGTAGTCATCCCAGCGAGTAGTCCCAGTAAGTGAACTTGTCTCACTGAAGCCAGGACTGATCCTACCATCATCTTAGTAGGGCTAACATTGTGCCTGCAGTGCATGCAGTTGCACACAGGTCAGGTCTCAATACGTAATAGATGATGTCACGCTCTCGTGACCTAAGTAAAGGAAGATGTATGAAGTAATTAGAAGAAGTGAATAGCCACAAGGTCTCTGTTAACTTGCTAGGCAGCTTTGGGTGGTGTGCCTACCATGTGTTTGCCTCAGCATGCCCGTTTCCAATGGAGCACAGCATTAGGTGCTTCCTATTGACACAGACAGGAATTCGTGAATGCCTCATGATTTTGAGAATCTGACTAAATTAATATTAACTACCTCATAGGGGCTTAATTAATGCTCACGATGGACTTTGAAATAAGGGGGAAAGGCAAGGCTAATCCCCTGAGGGATATGGTGTAGGGGAGGACTTTGTAGTGTAGGGGAGATGGTTGGACTTGATGATCCCAAGGGTCTCTTCCAACCTCAATGATTCTATGATTCTATGATTCTAATTACAGTCCATCTGTCCCATTCAAGTATGAATTCTGCTTCTTTTTTTTATTATTTTCTTTAAATGTTATGAGAAAAATTCATTTATTTTGTCATCTGGAAAAGGCTTGTGATAAAAGGAGTGATGGAATGAAAAGGAAAATGCGTGCTTGATAGGCCACATTTGTCACTGCATGTGCGTGAACCTGTCATAAGCAAATTATGACAGGAAATGAACATTTCTGATCTTTGTGGACTTCTGTAGGATGTGACCATGAAATGTGGATTCCTTTCTGACCTACATTATCTTCCTTTGGTTTGAAACCTGAGCATTCTTAGGAGACAGAGGATATGGAAAATGGTGCCTCCATCTATGCACTTACTCATTTGCTGTGTTCTAGTTTGTAGCTCAAATGTAAGGAGTAGGTAGAATGTATTTGACTAGTTCCAGCTGGTTCCAAGAAGCTGTTATAGCTCAGACAGCTTAGATTTAGGGACATTCATTTGCCTCAAGGAGGAAAATGGCCAATACCCTGGCTGCAGACACCCAGTACTCTCTAGGGTGCTTTCTGCATGAAGGGACTGTTTAGAACAGACTTACTAGGGCACTTGTACCATTGTGTGAATGGCACAAACCTTCCATAGCACTGCAGAAGAGATGACCTCTTTCTGTCTCAAATGCTGGCTGTTTTGTCTCATTGAATTTAAGTGGTCACTGTTCAGGCAAAGCTCCTACTGTAATATCTATTGCAAATTCAGGAAAAGGAAATTCAGCTATATCCTGAAAATTAATGTCTGTGGCCAGTGTTCTCTTAGCACGTAGGTGATATGCATTGCAAACAGAGGAATTCGAGACTGACTTCTTTGGCATTATGTAGGATTTACACAGACACATCTGACAGCTTAAGCTAGACCACTGTCTTTACCACTATTGGATTAAGATGGACTAAGATATCAAAATCCAAAATGGAATAACAATTGAGAAAAATACTGATTAAATCTAGGAAAGGGGTCCTGTCTCAGATTCACTTGTAAGTCACAGGCCCCTAGCAGAAAAATAGGTACAACAATGAAGTTAAACTCTAATTCATATGTGACCAATACATTTTGTCTTAATTTATATTATGAGTGCTCCTTATTGTCTTGTAGTCAAATGAAAACGATTTATTCAGTCAATGATCAAGGGTGAAACACCAATGAACTATGATGAAATAAATGGAAAATTACATATCCAAATGACAAAGATCTGCATACTTCTTAAGACTGCTTATATTTGCTTCATATGGATGCTTGAAGAGTCCTGATTTCAGTACAGTCACACATTCCTGGTAGTTGTGCCTACCATGTGTTTGCCTCAGCATGCCCGTTTCCAATGGAGCACAGCATTAGGTGCTTCCTATTGACACAGACAGGAATTCGTGAATGCCTCATGATTTTGAGAATCTGACTAAATTAATATTAACTACCTCATAGGGGCTTAATTAATGCTCACGATGGACTTTGAAATAAGGGGGAAAGGCAAGGCTAATCCCCTGAGGGATATGGTGTAGGGGAGGACTTTGTAGTGTAGGGGAGATGGTTGGACTTGATGATCCCAAGGGTCTCTTCCAACCTCAATGATTCTATGATTCTATGATTCTAATTACAGTCCATCTGTCCCATTCAAGTATGAATTCTGCTTCTTTTTTTTATTATTTTCTTTAAATGTTATGAGAAAAATTCATTTATTTTGTCATCTGGAAAAGGCTTGTGATAAAAGGAGTGATGGAATGAAAAGGAAAATGCGTGCTTGATAGGCCACATTTGTCACTGCATGTGCGTGAACCTGTCATAAGCAAATTATGACAGGAAATGAACATTTCTGATCTTTGTGGACTTCTGTAGGATGTGACCATGAAATGTGGATTCCTTTCTGACCTACATTATCTTCCTTTGGTTTGAAACCTGAGCATTCTTAGGAGACAGAGGATATGGAAAATGGTGCCTCCATCTATGCACTTACTCATTTGCTGTGTTCTAGTTTGTAGCTCAAATGTAAGGAGAAGGTAGAATGTGTTTGACTAGTTCCAGCTGGTTCCAAGAAGCTCAGACAGCTTAGATTTAGGGACATTCATTTGCCTCAAGGAGGAAAATGGCCAATACCCTGGCTGCAGACACCCAGTACTCTCTAGGGTGCTTTCTGCATGAAGGGACTGTTTAGAACAGACTTACTAGGGCACTTGTACCATTGTGTGAATGGCACAAACCTTCCATAGCACTGCAGAAGAGATGACCTCTTTCTGTCTCAAATGCAGGCTATTTTGTCTCATTGAATTTAAGTGTTCACTGTTCAGGCAAAGCTCCTACTGTAATATCTATTGCAAATTCAGGAAAAGGAAATTCAGCTACATACTTAGGTGAAAATTAATGTCTGTGGCCAGTGTTCTCTTAGCACATAGGTGATATGCATTGCAAACAGAGGAATTCAAGACTGACTTCTTGGGCATTATGTAGGATTTACACAGACACATCTGACAGCTCAAGCTAGACCACTGTCTTTACCACTGTTGGATTAAGATAGACTAAGTTATCAAAATCCAAAATCCAAATTGAGAAAAATACTGATTAAATCTAGGAAGTTATAGCTCAGACAGCTTAGATTTAGGGACATTCATTTGCCTCAAGGAGGAAAATGGCCAATACCCTGGCTGCAGACACCCAGTACTCTCTAGGGTGCTTTCTGCATGAAGGGACTGTTTAGAACAGACTTACTAGGGCACTTGTACCATTGTGTGAATGGCACAAACCTTCCATAGCACTGCAGAAGAGATGACCTCTTTCTGTCTCAAATGCAGGCTATTTTGTCTCATTGAATTTAAGTGTTCACTGTTCAGGCAAAGCTCCTACTGTAATATCTATTGCAAATTCAGGAAAAGGAAATTCAGCTACATACTTAGGTGAAAATTAATGTCTGTGGCCAGTGTTCTCTTAGCACATAGGTGATATGCATTGCAAACAGAGGAATTCAAGACTGACTTCTTGGGCATTATGTAGGATTTACACAGACACATCTGACAGCTTAAGCTAGACCAATGTCTTTACCACTATTGGATTAAGATGGACTAAGATATCAAAATCCAAAATGGAATAACAATTGAGAAAAATACTGATTAAATCTAGGAAAGGGGTCCTGTCTCAGATTCACTTGTAAGTCACAGGCCCCTAGCAGAAAAATAGGTACAACAATGAAGTTAAACTCTAATTCATATGTGACCAATACATTTTGTCTTAATTTATATTATGAGTGCTCCTTATTGTCTTGTAGTCAAATGAAAAGGATTTATTCAGTCAATTATCAAGGGTGAAACACCAATGAACTATGATGAAATAAATGGAAAATTACATATCCAAATGACAAAGATCTGCATACTTCTTAAGACTGCTTATATTTGCTTCATATGGATGCTTGAAGAGTCCTGATTTCAGTACAGTCACACATTCCTGGTAGTAAGGCAGCTTAAGGAAATCACCTAGATGTGTGGATTTGCTTTGTTTTGTATAACAGTATTTCTGTGGTATGACAGTGACAAATCATGAGACAGTAGAAAATGCGTGTTGCTAAGACTGTTTGAGAGACTTTGGTAAATATTGCCTTTGTTTGGAAACTAGACATGTACATCCTTCCTCATTAATACCTGTAGGATGTTTCTGGATTTACACCACGATATTTAAAGGGCAAGTGCCCTAGATTTCAATGGGGCAGACTCACTAGCTACCATAAAGTTTTCAGCATCATTAACATTAATGATATTTTTATCCACTTGTGTCAGACCTGAATCTTATTTCTTCTGAAGTTTCTTTCTGAATAAAGTGATCTGATGATTTTTTAATAAAATGATAAAATTTCTGATCTGAATCTTATTCCTTTTGGAATAACTTAATGGAAGCTAGTAGAGTTTCTATCAAGGATTGATTTACTACAATAGTCGACATGCTTAGATTTCCCGTTCATTGTAGGAAGTTAAAAATCAGGATTCCTTGGACTGATTCCTTCTTCAAAGGAAGACGTTTTTGGTGAATCACAGAAGAGTAACCTAGGTATCTCCTTTTTCAGTTTTAATGATGGAAACTCTAAAGCTTTTGGAAAGAGTAGAAGATTACAATAGATACTTTCAAGCCCTTGTGACACACTCTGTTTCAGCTATATGTAATCAACCAGTTATCTCATCCATTATAGAAACACCAGTAGCATTTTGCTGCTTATTAACATGTTGTTTTGTTTTTTCTTTTCTCTTTTCCCAGCGTTCAGCATCCTTAAGTATTGTGGGCTTTTCAAACGATTTAGAGATGGAGTTACCTTCAACCAAGTTATCTAGCTCGGCCGATCCACAGATGCAAGGTGCAGCTGCTGTTACACTTGGCCCATCCCTGAATGTCCTTTGTGACTGTGATCCTCCAGAGTCAGTTCCCAGCTACACCTTGGCATTGGGCAGAGCTCCAAGTGACCTGAGCCCTGGGGCCACCGCTGGCCTCGCACCAGGTGATGCTCTCCAGGGCAGCTCTAAGTGCAAGGTAGGAATTGCTCAAACTCTTCTACTGAAAGGGAATCCACTTTCATTGATAGCACATGTTATTGTCAGTCAGTCAAAGGCAGCTATTTCAGTAAGTAAAGTTTTTCTTCTCTGGTATTTGAAGGCTGATTGCAGATCATTTTCTTAAGATGTAAAGAAAGAAAACTACTAATAAAATTTGATATTTTTTTTATTTTTGCACCTCCTGAAGCTGGAAAATGAAGACTTCAATACTGCAGATCATCCTCTAGAAAACAGCTTGACTACTCCCGAGCAAGATGCAGTTAATGAATTAACTCTTTCTATGCAAAAAGTGCTTGAAGAGCCTATTAATCTTTCGATCAAAAAATCTCAGCATTGCACTTCTCCTTCTGAACTGCTCAGCAACACTTCCTTCCTGCCTGTGAATGCCAGAATGAGACAGATTAGAAGCAAAGAAGGTACCAGGCTTTTCATTATTACATTTATATTTTTAGTCCTTCTTTCTTTCTGCACTGTGCATTGCAAGCATTGCAAATCAGTATGCTTATTAATGTGCTTACATATAAATGTGCTTTTCCAGCAAGCATCAAATATTATCAGAGTACTTAATCCAATGGAAAAGTGTGTTTGATCTCATTTGTGGAGGAAAAACATGGAAATGTTATGCCTTGAAGGATGTAGCATCCTTCATCTATGAACCAGAAATGAGTGTGTCTGTGGGAAGGACCTGGAGTATTAGTTCTCTTAGAAGCAATCTGGTTAATGAGACCTGCAGTTATGACTATTGAAGAGCTGGTTTGAAGAGTCCAAATTCAATTAAAATAAAAATTACTTCGAAATGTAATGTGCCTTCTGCTAAGGTCCTTCACATCAGTAGCATAGCAAATTTTTGTTAGGTTAATATATTGCACAGTATGTGCTTTTGCTTGGCTCTGTCTACTGTGGAACATTCCCTTCAGCCAAGGCCTATTTCTTCAGCCTTAGTGGAGAATTAGACCTTATTTAACTCTTTTCATGGGCAAATTGCCAGCACCCTTGTGCTACACTGTAAAGCCTTATTCCTGCAAACTCTAAAAGTCAATGGGACTATTCATGCAAGCAAGGGATTGCAGGATCAAGCTGTTATCCTGTGACTTATGCCAATATTTGGCTGCTTCTTTCTGTAAAAGATGAATTAATATTTTTATCTCTGTGCTGTATTTTTATTCAGAGAATTCTAATTAGTACAAAGGAGGCCTAGCTCAGTGAGCCAAGGAAATGTATTTGTCTTCTTTTATGTGTACTATGCCAAATTGTGACAACAATGCCACAGTCATTTGTGTGAGTTGTATCAGGCACAACCCTAAAAAATTGTGCCTCAGTCAGGCTTAAGTGTCTCCGAGAGGAGCAGCTTTATCGTACCTGATTTGTGTGACACTACACACAGAAGGAGCCTTAACTTAGAGAATCTCACTGTCTATAACAGATGCTACAGATTTGCTCTGTGCAAGAGGATGGGAAGACTAGAGTGTTGAATTGGACGCTGCTCCCTTTTCACAAGGAAGGATCAGGATTGAGCAATTCCCTTCCTGCTCTCACTGTTTAAAGGTGTGCAGTGAGGGGAGACCCGGGGAGGCACAGTCACCACATATAGTGGGCACCAGTCAGAGAGGTTAACTCCATTGCAAAGGCAATGTTATCTTTGCCAGTGGTTCTTGGTGGGACTTGCTGGCTTCAGCAGTGCTGTGCTGCCAAACCCCACTGCTTCTGGTACTTATCTCCAATGACTCATCCTTTTCTAATGTCAAATCTAAACATTTCAGCTTGTTTTACAAGAAAATGCTTCTTATCCTAGTGCCAAGTAGTATGGTAAAAATTGTACATCATTTCATCATTTTTCCTCTTACAGCCATTTTTCTTCTTATCATGGCTTACATAAACACCCTCCCCTCCCCTTCTTTTTCCTAGACTAAACAAATCTGATGGTTTCAGCCTCTCCTCATGGGTCAGGCTTGTGATTTTTTTAAAACCACCTCATTCCTGCTGTGCTATTCTGGGTTGTCTGCAATTAAGGAGTGCTGGCCGCAGCCAAACTCAGTTCTGCAGCTGCGTCCTCAGGGGTGCTATGCAGAGCCAGGATATCAACTGGTTGTGTTTTACATTCCTCACCCCTGGTAATACACTGTAGCAGCATTGCATGGTTGACTCACATGTAGTGAATGGTCCATGTTAACCCTTAGTTCCTTCTACAGAGCAGCTCCTTAGTCAGTTATTTACTTTTGCGATTACATTCTTTTGATCCTTCATAAACATTATACTTAGTTATTTCAATTTAGTCTTCCTGATTTAGGAGATTATTTTCTTTCTCTGATGTATTAAGATCATTTTTTAAATTATAAACATTCTCCACAGTGTTTGCAATCCCTCTAGTTTGGTGTTTTCCACAAGTTTTATAGGTACTATTATTTCGTGAGCCAAGTTGCTCATGGGAATGTTGATTAACATTAGGAACTCAGAACCACTGGAACATCCTCTGGTTTGACAATGTGCAATGAGAGCTGCTCCTTCAGCTCAGCATGCAGTCACCCTTTACTAATTCTCCCCAGAGCCATGACTACAACCCTTCATCTGAGCAATAATCACAAGTGAATAGCGCTTTAGAAGTGACATGAAATGCACCTTTCCTTGTCAGTCTTGATTGTAATGTGTTTCCTGTGGCTGAGAACAACAGAGTATCTTAGAGGCGCATTGCTTTCTAGCCATTGGTTAGGTACCATTGACAGGAGCTGGATATTGTTTAAAAAAGCATGTTTTCCTGGCACTCATTTGTCTCCAGATGTTATGGTTTGAGAAAACCCATAACAATCTATTGTCATTTAGACAATTACTCTATCACCTGATGACCCCTCCCCATCCGGAAAGGGGAATCAGGGAACACAAGGAAACACAAAGGTTGAAATATAAATAGATTTAACAGACTAAGACTAAATAATTAACAATAACACCGAAGAACCAGTATTTATCCCGACACTGATATAAGATATACAAGAATTATACTCAGCCAATTATATCAGCAGGAAGCTGTGCACTCCTGGCAGTGGACAGCAAATGGCGGACACTGCGGGCCCAATGGCTTCAGGAGGAAGGGAAGGCCTCAGGGGTCCGCACCGGGGCAAGGAGTTGTCTGGACCTGCTGCCATCAAGGGAGAGAGAGCTACGCAGCAAACTTTTCTAATTTATGTTGAATGTGACGTTCATTGTATGAAATAATCTTATTGGCCAGCCTGGGTCAAACGCCCAGGAGTTGCTCCTCCTTGTCCCTGCACCAAGGCAAGGCTCGAAAACACTAACCTTGAATCCCACTAACCTTGAATCCCAAGCCTGGCTGGCTATAAATTAAATATTTTCACAAATTAAGACACTAGAATCTTCTAAAAGTGCAATTTTTTTCTCCTTGTCCCTGCACCAAGGCATGGCTCGAAAACACTAACGTTGAATCCCACTAACCTTGAATCCCAAGCCTGGCTGGCTATACATTAAATATTTTCACAAATTAAGACACTAGAATCTTCTAAAAGTGCAATTTTCCCTAGCATTAGAAGAAAGGGTAGTCCTGTGTCCCTCAACCCAGGACACCAGATAGCCATGATATTTGGTTTGTCTTATTGTTAGTATTGTCTGTGTCAAAATAATTCCTAAGAAAAGAAGAAGTTACTATGAAATTTGTCAGTGGACTGGTATTTATGAGGGCATCCACTGGGGCATTCATCTCTACCCCATCTCATCTATCTCTCCAAAGTTGCTTCTTTACTCTTGTGTCTAATACCAGCTAATAGCTACAGTTACTCGCATGCTTATGTAATGGATAGTTTTTAATTCATATATTTATGTTACATTGGAAGGATAGAAAAGAATCATAGTGTTTGCTTTTATCCCTCAGTGGCAGATGGGACACAGAGTTTCCTTCCTGTTTTCAAGTAATTCAAAGAATTATGCAGATGCTTCTTAGCATGGAGCAGAAGACCACAGTGCCTCAGGGGTTCAGACCTCCATAGGTCTGTTTTTCTAAAATTAAGGCTGTATAGCAAAAGAGGATTACTTATGTTATTCCATGTAAATGGATGAATGTGGCATAGCTGTGTACATATATAATTCCCTGGGTATGTAAACATTTCAACAAAATATTTTGGAAAGGCTCCTCATATTCAGTACAGAAGGTACGGTTAAAAGCAAAGAGAAAGAAAAAGACTGTATCCCAGAATAGAAAATAGCATATGCATTTTCTATACATATAGATTAAATGATTCCATAATTCACTTATGATATCATATTAAACACCAGTCAGAAGTACATGAATATTGAAGTATCTGACTCTGATATTATAAATATTTTATTCATTTTCTTATCTTCTGTTCCAGATTCCAATAACTGTGAAAAGGAACATTTTGAAATGGATATGAAAAGCAATCAGAATGTCAGGTAACAGAGTCTTTTCTTATACCAAAGCACTGGCCATGAAATTTTATGCATGTATTTTGAAAATTTGTCATACTTAATGCTAACAGAGAAATTAAAAAGAATGCAAGATTCCTTATAGATAATTATTCTGAAAGTTCTAAAGTATTCTTTTAAACTTGAAAACAACAATTTAAAAGAAGTGACAAGTTCATGTATTTCTGTTCCTCTGTGTGATTTTCCATAGTGAAAAATATTTTCAGGCTTATCTCACTTGAACAATTCAAAACTCTTTAGCCCCAATTAAACCTAAAAAATATAATGGGAACAGGATTAATATTATTTCAACAGTTTTATAAAATTTTGTTTTCAGTTACTGCTATGACAGTAAAGTTGATGATGTGCTGTGTTCCTGCTTGAAGCCAGCCAGCTTGATACTGAAAAGTATCAAGCATGACTTAAATTGGAATGGGCAGGTGCTTGGATGGGTGTATGCTTCACTGGGTAAAAAAATGGCTGGACGGTGGCTGCGCCCAAAGGGTGGTGGTGAATGGAATTAAATCCGGTTGGTGGCTGGTCACAAGTGGTGTTCCCTGGGGCCCAGTACTGGGGCTGGTCCTGTTTAATATCTTTATCAATGATCTGGATGAGGAAATGGAGTGCACCCTCAGTAAGTCTGCAGATGACACCAAGTTGGGTGGCAGCGCTGATCTGCAGAGGGATATGGACAAGTTGGATCAATGGGCCAAGGCCAATGGGATGAGGTTCAACAAGGCCAAGTGCCGGGTCCTGCACTTGGGTCACAACAACCCCAGGCAGCTCTACAGGCTTGGGGAAGAGTGGCTGGAGATCTGCCCGGCAGAAAAAGGACCTGGGGGTGTTGGTCAACAGCCAGCTGAATATGAACCAGCAGCATGTCTAGGTGGCCAAGAAGACCAAAGCATCCTGGCTTGTATGAGAAATAGTGTGGCCAGTGGGACAAGGAAAGTGATCATCCCTCAGCACTGGTGAGGCCACACCTTGAGTACTGTGTTCAGTTTTGGGTCCCTCACTACAGGAAAGACACTGAGATGCTGGAGCACATCTGAAGAAGGGCAGCGAAGCTGATGAAGGGTCTAGAGCATAAGTCTTGCAAGAACTGGCTGAGGGAACTGGGGTTGCCTAACCTGGAGAAAAGGAAGCTGAGGGGAGACCTTATCACTCTCTACAACTACCTGAAAGGAGGGTGTGGAGAGGTGGGGTTGGTCTCTTCTCCCAAGTAACAGGTGATAGGACAAGAAGAAATGGCCTCATGTTGCACCAGGGCACGTTTAGATTGGATATTAGGAAAAATTTCTTCACTGAAAGAAACATTGGAAAAGGCTGCCTAGGGAAGTGGTTGAGTCACTGTCCCTGAAGGTATTGAAAAGATGTGTAGATATAGTGCTGAGGGACATGGTTTAGTGGTAACTTGGCAGTGCTAGGTTAACATCTGAACTTGATCTTAAAGGTCTCTTACAACCAGGGCAAAGTTTTAGCACAGAAATTACTAATGCATTTACACATATGATTAACTTAAAGTGATTGCATTCACATTTCTTAAAGAATTGGCATGTGAAAAAACATTTCAGCATTTAGCCAGCGGAGTTACAGTTATAAAGGAAAAGGAACACAAAAATTATTGTGTGAAAAAATGTTGAAACTTGGGAAGGAGGAGAATTTTATGGAATATGACTGAATTTAACCATGTGTCATTTTGATTGTAGATCTAACCCTAAGGAGCAGAAGAATCCCTATGTGAGATTGGAACGTCTAAAAATACGTACATCAGAAGCAGGCGAGCTCCCAGTATTTAAGCTCCAGCCACAGGACAATGAGCAGGAGGGAAATTTCCTCCTGATAATTGAATCTGGGACCCAGTCTTCAAGTATGTCTATAAAGGTGAGTGGTATTTCCTTGAGGCTTTATCTGCTTTCTCTTCTTTTTCCCACTGGTTTGTACCCATGGTTTCTGAAAGTTATCATACACTGAACAGGTCAGTTGATTCGTTTCGCCCTTGGACACTTCTGTGATGGGTTGAAGTAGTAGACATGCAGCTTTTAGTTTTCTGTGTAGCTTCCTGATACTTCCATTTCTGAGAAGTCTGTCTCTGGGATTGGATAGCTGTAGTGGTTTCGTATTCTAGCAAACAACCTGGCTCATCTGTCTAGTTACAAATATAGGAAAAATAGCTTAAGACTGACCTGAATGCATATTTGAGAGAAAGGAACTGGTTCCAGAAATCAGAGTGTAATAGATTTTTAAAAGCTTTGTATTCTATTGCTTTGTTGGAATCTTGACTGTGAACTTCTTTCCACAGAGAGCTGTGAGTTGTTTACAGTAAAATTTGCAAATAAGATTGTAAAATGTCCTGTTTCTATCATCTGTGATATGAAATCTGTACAGCTCTCTCACAATGCTGTTACATTATGGTATGTGGAGGAAATGACCAAAGTGATCTGTGGCAGATGTTGAGCTGAGCATGAGCCTGCTGAACCCCAGGGCCCTCTCCAGTAGAGTTTACTGCAGAGAAACCACTTTGTCTGCAGATAACCACTGCTGTTTACATGCTTGTATGTGAAAATGATGATTGTGTGATCACAGATTTTTCTTCATTCAAGATAAATAAAGATAGTCCACCTGAAGGACTGAAATCCAAAGAGGAGAACTCAAAGGACAGAAAATTTTTCATATCCCAGGCTACAGAACAGACACAATCCCCTCTTGTAGATACTGCATTTGTTGATCAGAAGCTCAGCAATGGCATTTCCATCGTGAAAAAGTCTCCAGTTACTCAGGAAGTCAGCCCAATTGAAAATGAGGATTTCTGTGCCGTGTGTCTTAACGGAGGAGAACTGTTGTGCTGTGATCATTGCCCCAAGGTCTTCCATCTCTCCTGCCATGTTCCAGCCCTGCTCAGCTTTCCAGTGTGAGTATGTATGACACTTCACTAACGTGCTCAGTTTCTGCTGGCAGCGTTGAGACAGAATACATCCTCAGGGCTGTATGTGTCAACCTTGTACAAAGGCAAGGACTGTATCTCCCACCTGCCTTTTTTTGTTACTTTTCTTGCAAAGGGAAGAATTCTCTTGCACACTAGGAACTAGGTGAATTATTAACGAAACTGTTTTCAGCAATGTATGCCATTTCTGTGGTTACCTGGCCAGTACAACAAAGAAGGCGGTAGACCTGACCTTTAAAAACGTTCTCAGGACTTACTGTAGAAAAATAAAATCCTAACTCTCACGTAACATCTGTGGTGTAGACATTATCTCTTCTCTGCAAGAACAGTGACTAGCACGAGGAAAGGGCAACCAGAGAGTTCCTACTCAGTTTTCTAGCGAGTTTTAAGGGAAATCTAGGATTTTGGTGGCTTTTGTAGAAACGTTTAGGACATTGGTTTTCCTGAGACATACATTCCCTAGTAACTTGTCACAAATTAATTATATGCAACAAAGAGCCAGAATTATGTACACGTCCACATACCAAACTTTAAAAGTGAGGCTGCATAATATTCCTTACTGGTGGTGTATAATTCTGAATTCTGTTACAAATCATACCAGGTGGGACCAGAGGCTACTTCATTTGTGCCAAGCCCTGATAACTGTCTCAGCTGAGAAAAATACATTGTGAGATAGTGGTTTGGAGATTCTGGTTTCTTCCTTCCGTTCAAAAAGCAGGCATTTCCATATCTTGGCTTTTCACTCTTTTCTCTAATAGCTAAGCTTTTATTAAACCTTTAGTTTTAAAACGAAGTGTAAACCAGTTTTTCCTTTAAAATAAACTTCCTAGGCAACGTTAAATATTAATGAAGTAAATTAATTCCCTTTGTTGAAGTTCTGTTCTAGTAGTTAGTTGAATTCATAGTTCTGTAATATACCTTCACCTATAGCTATTTAGGCCCTGATGTTACAGAATGCCAGTTAAGGTCGAGACTTGTTTCCAAATACAGTGATTCCTGAGGTTTGTTATTTGACAAGGTGGATATCAAAATTTGACACAAGTTTTGGGTTCTTGTTTTGCAGGGGAGAATGGGTGTGCACGCTTTGCCGTAATCCAGTGAAGCCGGAGGTGGAATATGACTGTGAAAACACACGCTACAGCCACAGCTGTAATGCACAATATGGCCTTGATGAATATGACCAGAAGGTGTGAATAACTATATATTGTACTACTTAGAAAAGGACATATGATCTCAGCATGCAGCTTTGCTTCTTCATTGGTTGTACTACTTAGAAAAGGATCTCAGCATGCAGCTTTGCTTCTTCATTGGAAAGATGACTGTTTTGACTTGGTTGCTACTCCAATGTTTCAGAGAGCAGTAAATACAACAAAAGCATTGTTGGTATTCAGTCATATCAGTCTCTTCTATCTAGATGTTGCTGTTCAATTTTAAGATGAATGACATGTTACAGAAAGATGAAGCAGGCAGACCTGGAATTCCTTTCTCCTTCGAACAGGGAAGTTGCACTCAGTAGCAGAGCAAGTTTCCCTGAGTCAACTTTGCCTGGTTTTCTGCCACTGAATCTTTTTTCTTTAAGACTTCTTACCTTCTCAGACATCTGTTTAGGCCAATTGCAATGTTATTTTTTTGATGTAGACACTTTTCCAGCTTCAGTCATACTGAAATCATCACACAGTCTTCATACATATCATTAATCCCCTTGAAGATGACATTCAGGCACTGTTAACTCAGCCTAGATGAAAGCTTATCTCTTTACATCCCCATTACCGGTTCCTACACCAAATCTCCCATGAAAATTGCCTTTTCTTAGAGCCCACTTGGTACTTGGAAGCCACAAGTTCCAAATAAATGTCCTGTTTGTATTGGTGACAGCTGTACAGGGAGGGTAAGTCCACACAGCTGAGTGCCAACGCTGAGCTGGCCGTGCACAAATGAAGCCTGGAGTAAGACACTGGTCTAATCTGGGCACCATACATAAAGACAACAGCAATGATTCTTAGACCATTGGGGCCCCTTGGCAAGGTCTGTGACCATAGCCACAGCACTACTTAAATTCATCCATTCTGTTTCCAGACCTGAGCTACTCTGTCCATAAAGAGGTGGATTTAACTTCTTGACTTTGATGTGATCCCTGTTTCTGTTCGATTGGGTAAAAACTGACCAGAAACAGTTGGGATTGGGGTCTTGATTAGTGAAGATCTACCTGGAACATGGAGTTGACTAGAAATTACATTGCTTGTGAGCAAACATGGCTTATAATGTCTTTGTAGTGATTTTTTTTTTTTTTGCATCAGTGAAGAAAACGAAGACTAGTTATAAGTATTTTACAAGTTGATGATGATTTAACAGAACTACAGAACAGTACTACCAACTACATAACTTACTTCCATTTGTATGAATGGATAACGAAGACTAGTTATAAGTATTTTACAAGTTGATGATGATTTAACAGAACTACAGAACAGTACTACCAACTACATAACTTACTATTAATTGTATGAATGGATACGAACAGTGTGGAACATTTTCCATTTAGCTGTTTCCACATTGTTGCTGCTGTTCTTTTAGTTAAGAGCCAAGGAATAGATCTGGAGTGCAGAAAGGAAATTGTGGTAGCTATGAATCCCCAAGAGTTTCCAAGAAAGACACATGCATACAAAAATTGTTACATAATGTTTCTTTTCTTGCATTTCTTGACTATACTTACTTTGAAACTATAAAAATGTTATGAGGCAAAATGTCCCCCAAGTGCCATTTTGCATCAGAAATGCACAGACTACATGAAAACTCCCCTTGTTGTTACTATGATTGATTAACTACGGGCAAGAATGCAACTGGCTTGTTCTAAATTAAAATGCATTTCAAATTTGGCTTCTACAGAAGTGTGAAAAGCTGGTGCTTTCCCTGTTCTGCAGTAGTATGAGCCTCCCATTCCATGAACCTGTCAGCCCCCTGGTAAGTACTGCATACGCATGGGTCAGAGGGAATCCAAAGAATACTCTGGCACACCTCATGAATTTCTCCTTTAAAGAAGACAAAGATATAGATTAGCTTTTTTAAGATATAGATTAGCTTTTTTTTTCAGAACACTATTGCTTCCTAGGGAAGGGTAGGTTATTTCCCTCTTGCAAGTGCTTTGAAGGTGCCAGATCAGAGGCAGGTAAATGCTGGCCAATGTTCTCAGGCCAGGTTTGAGTGGCAATTTAAAATGCTGGTAGGATGCAAAAGGTATATGAGGAGTTCCAGTGATTAAGAAAGTTGACTTGCTGCATACATGGAGAATGTTTTGCTGCCATAAGAGAGGTCTGCTTTATAAATAACCCCAGACTCCCTCTTTTCTCATGTTTTGCACAAGGGTGGTAAAGTGACTGTGTCCACAGGAAGTTGTAGAGACTTCGTCCATGTACTCAACATTTGCAATATTAACTGGGATTTTAAGGAAGATGTAGATTCATGCTATTGTAACATTAGAACACAATGTAAAACAAGTTGGAGGAGGAAAATGAGAGGAGAAAAAAAAGCTTTTATATGTAGGAATAGTCCAAATAACATTATAAAAAATATTCCACCTAATAAAGCTTGCAATGGACTTATGGAACACATTACCTAACAAGTAGGTTGTGACCCAGAAAGATTTAAGGGGTGGGATATCCTGCTAGTTGGTGCCCATTGAAAAAGACTTTTGTTGAACTTTAAAAAGAGTGCTTAGTAGCATATGTTTAGTCACTCTTGGCAGACTACTTCCCACAGTATCCGCAGCCAGTATCTCAGCACATTATTTTTATAACTGCTTGGGGGAAAAGTTAGCTAATTGTCAATGTTAGATATATTACTGATTAAAGTTGAATGACAACATTTCTCTCAGCAGATAAATGTTAGAATGTGAAAATAGCAGAGTAGTCACTGAAGTGTGCTATTTTCAAGATCAATCTTGCAAGCAAGTATGTTTTGAATCAAACCAAAAAGCACCCAGGAAGATGATGTGCAAGTGCAGGCACCAAAAGACTAGAGCTCTTTTCCTTGATGCAAGGAATCCTCTGCAGTGACTTCTGTCCAAACTTGGACAGAAGTCAATGGAGAGGAAATATTTTCATTTAAAATATTACATACTTGTGTTTTATTCTTATTGCAGGCTCGCCATTATTATCAGATCATCAAAAGGCCAATGGATTTGTCAGTCATACGAAAAAAGCTGCAAAAAAAGGACAAGTCCCACTATTCTGCACCTGAGGAACTTGTGACTGACGTGCGTCTCATGTTTTGGAACTGTGCAAAGTTCAATTATGTAGGTTTCTAATATGCATGGGTGGGGGGGATACAAGCCAGAGGGTTGCTCTTTGAAGCTGTCACATTGGTGTAACCGTTGGTGCCATTGACATCAGATATGGGATTGGGATAAACAGAAGTTTTAATCATTTTTACTCTTTGGAAATTATATAAGGTGCTATTTTTTTATTTTTTTTTGTAATGACAGAAATGGAGATATATATGGATCTGAGAACCTGAGACACATATGGATGTAAAATTAGAGGGACATCTTAGCAGACAACTTTTTGTATTGATGCTGAGTTTGGTGTGAGAAACCAGTCATAACCAGGAAAATAAACAGCTAGGGAAAATTCAGGTGTACAGAAATTCCTAAGCAATAATGACTGTTATCCTTTTGAGTTCACTGCACATCTCTTTTTCTTAGAGATGCAGAAACGTGTCCCATAATAGCAGCATCTGTTTTTTATTTACATTGTAAATGCAGAGGACTAATGGGCTGTAGAAAATGTGCAGGAGACTAATGGAGGTGTAGCAGACAGATCCGAGGTGAGACATTAAGGCAGAGTAGTCATTTGGTTTTGATCCTTGATGTTACCTGTGTGTGATAACACTGAATGCTTATTTATTCTCTTGCAGCCAGATTCAGAGGTTGCTGAAGCCGGACGATGCCTAGATGTCTTCTTTGAGAGCAAACTGAAGGAGATTTATCCAGATAGGCATTTTCCTTCCACGCAGCAAGAAGACTCTGATTCTGAAGAAGTGGAGAGTCAGAACAGCAAAATGCTGCCCCAGGATTTTCAGTGGCCGTCACACGGACAGGACTGCGTTCAGCCTAAAAGGAGACGGCGCCACACTGTAAGATTGCAAAAGCAAAAGCATTTGGTTGCCAAGTGGCCACCCTGCTAATTCTGTTTACGGCTACTGATGGGAAGTTTTGACAGGGCTGTGTGGGGAAAACTGTCAAGCTTCTATCACACAGATGTGATCAGTTCTACAATGTCATGTCAAGATCCTCTGGGTGGAAAAAAAGTGTCAGATGTATATAAATGTATGAGCATGAACAAATGAAGTCTCTCGGGTCACACAGTTATCTTTCTAGCAGAAAACTCTGCCAAGATTTTTAAAAGGACTGAACCCTCTAGCTATTCACTGTTTTTTTCCTTTGTACACAGGAAAGTGAAAAAAACTAAAAGAATGATGTTTCAGCCAGCTAACAGCCTTCCTCAGGTATGACCTCCTCAAGACATGAGATTTGCTATGAGGAATCCAGCAGCATAACTGACAGAGTTAAGGTGTGTGGGAGGAAAGCAAAGCACTCAGGCTGTTTATTTAAACTCTCCTAATCTGCTGACCATATGCCTTATTTCTAGATGTTGTGGATAGATAACAAAGTGTTTGAATCAGTCAATATTCAATCTGTTAAATCATATATATGTTTTGCAGTGTTTACACTGAAGTACTAATGTTTTGGTGATAGGTAATGATGATTAATAATAAAAGTAACATGCTAATAATATCTAATACTGCAGTACCATTTTATAATTTGTTCAACATGATATCTCTATTTTATAGAGCACAGGTAACCATGTAATAATCTTACAATCTCAGTGTGAATATTGGCCATGCTTTGTGATAAATGCAATAAAAGCCCTATTCCCATTGTCTTATTCAATGATTTTTCTGGAAGCTTGACTGCTCAAGGCCTATGTGATACAGTCTAATGTGATTATCTAATTAGCTGTTTCTTTTGAAGCTGAGCTTTTTCATTAAATCATGAAAGAACAAGTGCTAATACTAGGGCTCTTTGTGGGCTGTTTCTGAGTACACACTGGATGCTCTATTTGTAAGGAATGATTGTTTTGGTATCTAATTCAAGCTTGGTAAAGTAGTGTGGAATTTCTTGCATCTCAAAGGCAGCATTTTTATACAATACAAGCCAGTTGTTTTTCTTTAAAGAAGATACTGGAATTCAGTAAATTAACTATGAAGCAAATTGCATGGTTCTGGAAGTGCCTATAAAATAATGTCATATAATATTCCTGGGGGTTTTTTTTTGGTTATTTCTTGTAGTTGTGATTGCCAACACTGCTAGAAGATGATAATAATGTGTACGTGTAGAAGCTCAAACAGAATGAAAGAATGCCTAAGATTTAATTTTTTTTTAAATTTTGCTAAATTCCACAATGTATTGGCAGAACACCACCAAGGGTCAGAAGAGCAATTTTAGAGTTCACTTAAACAAAGGGTATGGTGTAATTGTAAAGCCTGAAGGGTGGGATAGGTAACAAGACATGACACCTGATCAGAGAGTGATGGTTTGCAAGCTGCTTCCCACCTCTTCCTGAAGCAGGTGAGCCAGTTCTTTGTGTGGCCAATGCTTTTCTTCATGTGTGTGAGGGGCATCTTCCTCCTTAGAGCTCTGCCCAGCACCATAAAGATGGGCTGTGGCCTGGCTCGGGGAGAGAAGGGTTGTTGCAGATTTCAAACACAGTTAAAGTTCATTTTAATTAGGCTCCTGTAAATAAAGATGGTATTTTCAGCATAGTTTATATGGGCTATTTTGTCTGGTAACAATGTATGTTATTTTAGATAAGACTTTAAAGCAAAGATTTATATATGAAATAATAAGATGTGAATGTTATTCTACTGTCTATGTGACTTACTGTTTGCCATTAGCTTGATAGTGAGCTAATGTTTTCTTTTCTTTGAAGAAATGAAAATCTGGATATTATAAGCTGACTGGAAAACTGTGAGATGAAGGGACAGCCTTTATATTTTCTATATGTGAATTCCTGTGTGTTTGCTTTCTGTCAAACTCCTACTCTCAAAACCGTAAGTGTCTTGGCACAGGGAAATGTGTGCAGGTTTGCAAATGAATTAATCACCCTTATCTGTGCTACAGGTATCACCTTTTCTCAGTTGGTAATTAATTCCTCCATACAAGACCTATATTTTACCATTAATAGCACAAAAATGATATGCTGTAGAGCCTTCATCTAAGGGCAAAGGTAGCAGAAGGGAGAAAGTATTGACAACTTCACCTTTTCATGGAAGAGCAAAGTCAACAAGAGCCTGCTTCTATTTCTCAAAGGCTGTGAGTTTGTTAACTGTACCATTAGTTTTGAAGAACATAAATTTTAATAAAATTTATCCAGGTTATGTTATACCTTTATTAAAAATAGAAGTGTACCAGTTCATCATCATATACAGATACCCTTTGGATGTGTGCTGGCAGGACTCTATGGCTTGAGCACTCTTGAAGCTAACTTTGTTTTTGATTGCTTCACGAAGACATAGTAAAAGGCTAACTTAGTTTTTGTTCTGCTTACCAATGTGACATGAAGTTTACAAGTATTTATTTTAACTATTACTATGTCTTCGTGAAGACTTGTAAACTTCACGTCACATTGGTAAGCAGAACAAAAACTGAGTCATACTCATAAGTATGACTTCACATACTTTCAAACACAAATCTGTGGGTCAGCAGAGTGATCCTCATAATTATGACTTCATATACTTTCAAACACAAATCTGTGGGTCAGCAACTTCACAATACATTGCATGTTGTAAGAACATTATCCATCTCAGACATTGCCTTAAAACTGCTGGCTTGTGATGTTCCTACTGCTGGGGCCTGTGAATTCTAGGGGCATTTGTTCTGTTGAAGTCCCATTGCATACTGGTAACAGCACTGACACGTATGAAAGGAGGGGTCTCTCTTCTAAAATCTAACAGCCTACATGGCCCAAATGAGAATTGATGGATCATGTAGTTACTTTTTCCTTCTATCACACAGCCTATTTCACAATCCAGAATTTGTAGGAGAGGAAGCAGGGGAGAACCCCTGAAGTTTTCCATTGGAAATAAGTATGGCAGAAACAAATGCCAGGAAAACTGTGGAAACTAGTGAATTTGCTAGGCTTCTGCGGATACAAACAAGGGCAGAATTTTTTGTTTTTTCTTTAGTAATGGATCACATGTAGAATGCAAAAATCCTCTTTATGCTTAAGCAGTTTGAAAAGAGATGAATTACCCTTCAGTAATTGGTCTGTTGAAGAAAAAATGACAGCTAAAAATTCGACTTTCATTCCCCTACAGACGTTTTCAAAGACATTCTTCTTCCAGTATCATTACAGCAGAATGACGTTAGACTTAAGACAAACAGGTGTTTAACAGTTCAGATTATTGAAGGACTGCATGTTTATATGTGTAATGTGCTTTGCTGAACAATAAAATATGTGAAATGTATTTTTGCACATCAATCTGAAATTTTTGCTGTTGAGTACATCTGTGTTCAATTACTATATGGATTATATAATATCATTTAGCACATTTTAGCTAAGTTGTTGATAACTACTGATGGTAAAGCAGAATGGTTACAAAAGCAGCTATGCTAACACAGGAGATTAGCTTTCTATTTGTGCAGGAATTTTCAATACCAAGTAGATATTTTGCTTTTTCATTTCTCAATTAGCATAAGTTTGTGAGAACCAAACATGCCATGAATAAGTAACAAAAAATGTTTGTAGTTTCAATGTATATATATATATTAAAGTGCCAAGGAACATACCACTTTCTAGTGAGAGGAAAAAAATACTGTTGTGTATTTTATCAGAAGGAATTAGAAAAGATATTCTAAAATTGAAAATGCTAGAAATTGAAAAATTATGGAACAATTTACAAAAAAAAAAAAGGACAAAAATACTATATTGGCAAAAAGTCTAGCAGACCTTGCAAGTGTTTTTCTATTATTGTTTGTTCCTCTTAGTTTAGTTTATGGGAGTATAAAACTATCAGCAGCAATTTTCTGACCTGGAGGCCTACTGGCTTGAGGGGTAAGGAATTGTTATTTCCGGGTTACAGCTGTGCTGCTCTTCAGACATAATTAAGGGACAATTTGTAGATAGAGATAACTTTTTTTTTTTTTTATTGTACAAACAGGAAAATGTAGAAGAACTTCTGGGCATGCAATTCCTTCAAGTGTGAAATACAGGCAATAGACTTCTCTGACTTGAATTAGATATGAGCAACATAATCTGAGGCAAAATAAAGATAGGCAGTAATTGTGGGCTAAGGAGGATGCACATCTTTTGAAGTTGTCTTTGTAGATCAGGAGCAAGAAGTGAGAGGTGCAGTGATTGTTTTCTGAGAAATGTTAACCCTGCTGTCTCTTCCTGTCATTTAGTAAATGTTTATGAAAGTCCATTTTAGCGAGCAGTTTTATGTGTTTTCATGACAGCATTTAGTAGGTTGGTAGCACTTAGTCTACTAAGTAGACTTTCACAGAAGTTTATATTAGGATATGAAACAGTAGGAATGTAGTATTTGGATGGCTTTGTTGTGAAAAGTGTTTACTGTGTAGGGAATACTTACTGTGGAAATGAGAAATTACACCATTAATATTTGTTGTCAAATATCTAGCTCCACTTGCTCCATTTTTATTCCAAGTGTCTGAAAAGAGGTTCTTGAAAGATACTTTTCAGATAATGTCTTCCTGCATAGGGTGCAATTTGTAACAGATTCCCTGTAAATAAAAAAATCTCGCAGTATATTTTCACTGCAGAAAAGCCCTTTTTAGGTTAAGGAGATAAGACATGCAGATGTTTTTCCCAGAGCCGATAGGGTGGTGTCTGAATGTTGGAGAGTATTTTACTGCTTTTGGAGAGTATTTGAGATGGTTACCAGTTTTATGGAAGTAGCAACACTGATTTATGGTTATGCTGTGGATGTCAGTTTATAAGTTACTATTCTTGATCTCGATTATAGCACCTAGGACAATTACCTCAGTACAGAAGTGTTCCAGGGGCAGTCTGTTGCTGAGGCAATGCTTATTAAATATGTTGTGAAAGTCAGTGAGGGAATCCAGCTTTCTGGTACAGATGAAAGAGATGTCAGTTATTTTAGGCATAACGTAAATGGTATGTTCCTAGATCATCTGTGCTGAGATGATGTGTCTGTCCTTTATTCTGACATTCTTCCCTTACCTGATGCAGCTGATTGCTTGCCACACTAGAATAACTTTTTGACAATGTTTCTCAATAACAGTCATGAGTTCACTTTAGAAGGAGAAAAAAAATCTATTTTTATACGCTGACATCTGGACAGGAAATGAAACATACTTGAATAGTTTTCCTTGTTTGCTTATTAGCCTGCTTTTGCTTCTGATGAAGTTAGTAAGAGCAGGAACGGTTCTTACATCTCTTTAAGTTCAGTACTTGCTCAATATTCCATATCCTGCTCTAAGAAAATATTGGTACTATTGCATTTTTTTTTTTTTTTTTGCAGTAGACTTCCTGGAGTTTCTTGATGTAGTGCAGGTATAGGACAAACAGAGAAGTCATTAGATGCCTTATGGGAAATTTACAGTAAGTAGACTGTAAGAAAACATTGTAAAATATTCAAATCAGAGCTAGCTGGTTGCCAGGTGTTGTGCTGACTGCCTGCAGTAGGCTGAACTTCTCTCCTGGCTAAATGAACAAGCCCAATGCCCCAGGAGTGTTTCAGATGTTGAATTATGCTTATAGAAACTCATAGAACTTAATCTGCTTTTATATCATTTTATAAATGGCAGCGTAGAGTGATCACGAAAAAGCAGCAGAACAGTGCTATCTTTAGACACTGAAAGTAAAACAGATAAATTGTGTGGTAGTAGGAAAGTTAGTGTATTGGAGTGGTGGGATGTTTTATGTAGTCATTTCTGGATCACACGGTAATTTATAAGTTAGTGTGTTGATTCTAGAAATAATCACATTTTGGCTACTTATTACACTTTTGATGTTTCTTGCAACAGCATTAAAACAGACCTAAATATAAGTAAAGGAAACAGTTTATGCACATGCCTATGCCATATTGCATCATCTGTGGTGTGTAGTGCAACACTTCTAAATTTACAGATCACTGGGCCAAGGTAAGCAGTTCTCCTCTGCCTCTGAACAGCAGATGGAAAACACCCTTAATCTCTAATAATGGAAATATTAATAGAATGGGATGATAGCTCTATCACTAGCAGACTATGCAAAAGTGTTCTGTAAATCACAGAAATTAAACAAAAACCTTGGAGGATATTCTATTCTATGGTATAAATAAAGAAACAATATAGAGCTTAGATAAAGTGAAAATCGATTCAAAATTCATCCTTACATCCTACCCAAACTCTGTGCTGCATCTTACACATAATTGTAAACGCCTCAGACATCTGCAGTGCAGTATATTAACAAAACAGGTGGGCTTCAGTTTATGAGAAATAACATTAAAAAATTCAGTGCTTTAGGCAAGCACTGGACACTCCCCTATATCTTTTTCCCTGTGAGAGCTTTAGAAACATTGGTAAACTGGCTCTCATCCGTGTTTGTGATGTACTTATAAACATTTCCCATTTATAACTGTGAAAAACAGCATGATAAGCAAATGGAGCAAGTGAGCAGCAGAGATGGAAATTGAATATAGCCCTTGGACCCAGTAGCAGGATTATAGTCTAGCAGTGTTAAAGGAAAGCATTGTGAGACATTTCAGATTTGGGATGCACAGCTAAAAGCATTCATTACGGAGGAGGGGATTTGGATCTGGCAGCGTGCTGCAAGCAGTGCTTGAGGTTAGCACCTCTAGTCCTGGAGCAGTGCTGACAAATCACACAGATTTTTTTCTTACTTACAGGGAAGTTTTATGCAGTGAAGGGGAATGGGGCGATGCCCGACCCCATTGCTGCAAATCTACAGCACAGGAGCAGTTGCAGTGGCCTGGGCAATGCAGGTACCATAATAGTAATCTCTGGCTGAGTGAGGTTATCTCAGGGATATTGCAAACAGGATGGATTTTCTCCAGAGGATGAACTTCATAAAGGCTTCTCAGAAAATAATATTCCATACCATTCGAGAAAAATGAAAGTCTTTATTTTTTGGTCTTTTAAATACCGCGAAAATCTCTGCAGTGCCAGCACTATTGGTTGGAATGAGTCTGCTGGACAAGGAAATCACAGCAACGGTCTTTTGAGGTGACAGTCTCACTGCTTGGTCGTAACTCTTGCATCATGTTCAAAGCTCTTCCCAGCCTGCTGGAGCTGTGCTGTGTCGTGTTGCATCATGCCAGGCTGGGTCCCGTAATCCCCGAGGGCAGGAGAGAGGCAGCCTGCTGTGGACACACGCTGGAGAGGTGGGAGCACCCTCCAGACATTCAGTCCCTGAGCTGGGAAAAGTGTTGCTCCAGCACGCCCTTCATCTGCTATCTAGACACTCATAAAGCAGAAGGATATTTAATGAAAGGAGAATATATAATTTCCCTCCTTTCTGTGGTCCTAATTAGGAAATACTGTAAGTATCTGAAGATATTTATGGCCATAGAACTCAGCCTTCTACTCCTCTGGCTAGGGAAGGGGAGGTACCTGCAGAATTAGTCAGATTTTGCATTGATTGGATTTTACTGTTTCCAAATAACGCATGTTCACTTTACAAATAAATTTACCTTGGTTGCCCCACTTCTTCCCAGCTGTCAGTCCTTCTCATAATGCCCTTCTCATTTTGAATTAAGCTCTCCTGCATTATTAATTCAGCAGTTTGTAATTAAATGATTAGCTAATCAAATTGTTCCCTCCAGAGTATCTGTGTAAATGCATTGAAAACTGATTGATTTAACTGAGGTCATTCAGAGATAGTTTAGCCTTCAAACTCACCGTTATGAAGGATGAGAAACAAAGAGGAATAGATCTCAGGAGGAAAAAGCTCTCTGACCTGGGGGCAGGAGAACTGTGTCTTTTAACCTTGTACATGTTTTCTTGCAGTTCCTGTGGGAAAAAAAGAACAACAGAATTGTCCTGGAACTAGAGATCCAAAATTACATGGACTTTTGTGTTCGTATCACTTTACCTGCCAAAATTGCAGTTCAGCTTTTAAAATGCATCATTATAGTTAGTGGCTTTCTGCTTTGGTTTATGCTGACTGATCATATGGGAACAAAAGGAGAATTCCCTTAAGGGAATTAAAGGTGAGTAAGCACAGAAGGACGATACTATGGGGGTGGCATCACAGTATTATTATTGCTGATTTTGTCAGAGAAGTTAAGTTCTATGTACAACTTTCCCCACTGATTTGAGCAAAACTGCTTCTGCAGCATTTATGAAAAGATCAAATGCTCACAGCGTTGTAAAGGGGTGGGAGGAGATGACGTTAACTTTTTTTATTTCTCCCTCAGTTAGCTTTTGCAGCTGAATGAGTGTTTTCTTGGCTCCCTCAGCAGCATTTAGGTACTGGTCACTTCCAGAGGTGGTGGGGCAGCCTATACTGGTCTTCTAAAACAAGGCAGTTGGCTCCCTCTGCTGATTTGCAGCATGGTTTTAGTTGTTTTAAGCAACGAGCACTCTCCTTGTTTAGGTCCTGGAGGTTCTAGTATCATCGTGCCTACTGGTTTTAATGTGGTTTCTTTCCCTGCGAAGTAGTTATGAAGCTGTATGTTCCCCTTCAGCTTAAAATCTGTACAGACCTTTACAAAGATTAATATATGTATTTATAACAAGAATCGAACTGTAATGTGGCAGCTGAGTATAAGCATTTTAGGTAAGATTGCCATAAAACCATAATTACACCCATCTGTTTCCCTTAAGCATCCGGTAGAAAACAGAGTTTGTATATCTCTTGATAGCACTCTCTCAATCAGGTATTATGGGGAAAGAGGGAAATTAATTTCCCCCTTTATTTTATTTGGAGAAAAAGATAGTGCTTAAATTCAAATATACAAGAAAACCAAGCTGAAAGTGTTTGTCAAAGGAGTTTTATTTGTATACGGACAGCGTCAAAACAGCAGAGTTTCCCAAAAGTCTTTCTTAACCCTTATGCACCAATTATGGAAAAGACCGAAGAGCCAAATTTCTAATAAACTTTGGCCGTATAAATAGATATTAGCAGTAGACAAACACATACTATTTGTTAAAAATGCACATAGTTGCATCAAAGCTGTTCGATATAAAAAGAGCTTTGTAAATCCTGAATTCTGATGGAGAAGATATGCGAATAAGCCTGGCTGTGTGGTTATTTGACCCGATTCTCACCTGGGGTAAATTTGGAGAGGGCTGTGCGGTGTGTGCTGAGGGGTACACGGTACCAGTAGATGGTGCTCAAGGATCCCAATCACTAAAGAAATGGTAAAATTAATGTCGAAGGTACAGGCCAAGATTTTGCCGTTTTTGCGTGCTGCTGATATTTGCCCTTTGCTATGACATTTTTTTTGGTTTTCCACCTGAATGAACCTGCATGGAGAAATTAATACAAGTGGAGCACTTTACAAGATTTGAGATGTCAGGTTGTCTAAAAAAATTTAGATAAGCGTTTACTGCTGTGTGCCTCCGTCCAAATAATGCTTCCTGAATCCCACCCACTGACAGTGACACTGCAGCTCTTAATGTCACATTGTCACTGTCATGGCAATTAGTTAAAGGTACTGGCACTTGATAAGCTGATTATGCCCTGTACTGTGAAGGAGGTGAAAATTTCTGTGCATCTGTATTCGGGCTCTTACTAAAACCACGCTAATGTATGATAAAAGACATCACCTTATATCTCTGATAACTGTTTCCTCTGGTGTTGCTATTGATGGTGAGGGGGAAAGTGGGCACGTGTCTGATCGCCCTTTATCTACTATGTATTTAATGCCATATCTATCCTGACAAGAATAACTTTCTGCAGGCCCTAAGGAAAGAAGCAGGTATACGTATACGCATCACAAGATAAATATTTAGATAAATAGCAAGGATATCTAGAGCTTTCCCTGGACTTTCTGTTAGTACGCACTTACGCTGGGTTCTGTTCAAAGCACAGCTAAGTAGCACAGAGGAGTGAGGGACAAAGAAGTTCAGATGTCACATGTCAAGCATAATGTGACCTCGGGGGTTTCAACCTAGTCTCTAACAGGCATTTCTCACCCTTGAAAAAACATCTGGCTTTTGAAACAATGCCTCCTTTCAAGAACTTGGGCTTAATATTATGTCATGAAGGTCAAGATTGTCTTTTACTGACTGAGAGGAGCACAGCAGCTTTCACAGTGATTCCTTTCTTCATACGTGGCTCTTACTTGCACTTAACATTTTCAACTAGAAAATGAAATGTAGTATGAGAAAATATCATTTTCTGTGTGAGGCTTTGATGTGTTTTGTCTTCTAGCCTCCCTATTGTTGTTGCATTGTTGTAATACTGAATGCTTATTCTGTTATTAACTGATGGCCTTTGTTTGACAGGACTATTTACTTTTATGGGTCTTAAGTTTCCTGGCAAGGTACACAGACAGTTTCAACTTGAATCTTCCAGTGTCCACAGAGACAATTCAATGTGTCTTCTCCGTACAGGCTACCACTGGAATAAACAAACAATGGACCTGTACGAGACGGTACAAGCCAGGTCAGCTCAACCCAGACACAATGAAGGTAAATTACAGCACAGGCAGGCTGGGAGCAGCCACCAGAAGGGCTGGAAAAGGTTATATTAAAACATCTCAGATCTGAATAGCGGGATTACTTCTGGTTATAAAAAGAGTCGGCACATTGTATGTGTGCAATTACTTCAGAAGGGCAATCCTGCTCTAATTGACCCAAAAAGGCAGTTAGCCAGTCAGACAGCTGGCTGGGGACAATGGGGCAAAAAACCCCCTCAGAACAGCCCTGCATTAGATTAGATTAGATTAGATTAGATTAGATTAGATGTTTTTGTTATCACCCACCCACCTCTCACTTTTACCCCAGGTGACTGTTGGGTGGCTGTTTGAACTGGCTCTGGGCCTGCTTTCCTGGGTTGGTGGGGGAAATCTGCCAGAAATAATGCACTTGTTTGGCATGAATCTGCAATGTAGGTATCTCAGAGGAGTCGGAGTTGCTCTTGATTCACAAGCCACAGTGGCCAAACAAGCAGTTTTTCTTCTGTAGCTGGCATGTTATGTATGATCTCTTCTACTCGAAGTGGCCCTTCTCAGACGTACCCAAGTCACTCACTTGTCACCTCAGGCTCCACTTGCTGTGATGTATTTTTTTCTCAGACTGAAACTGAAGTAATCTGGAAAGGATGCCTGAAAGGATAAGAGAGAGACACAGCTTAAGTAAAAGGGCTCCCCACACACTCTTAGGGATAGCAATATTGAGAAGTGTAAATATGCTTTCTCTCCCTTCCTTCCTCCCTTTCACTTCTTTCTCTCTCTCTTCTTTCTCTCTCTCTTTCATGGCTTTTTGTCTGGAAGGTCTTGTTTTTTGTTAAATAAGCCTTTGAGAAATTTCTCTCAGCATTGGTGCTCCTGGTCACAGCTAGCAGCGTTAAGAATGGAACTGGAGGTGTTGTGCCCAAGTTAAAACAAGATTGTAACGGGATTCCGCCCCAAGGCTCACTCTGTGCATGGAAAACTTAACTCCTCTAAGGAAAGAAAATCACAAGTGTTCAAATTTTAGTGGGAATGCCATGACAGTCTACCCAAAACAGGGAGAACCCCAGTTTGTTCCTAAATTGTGACAGGAGTCAATTTCACTTGCTTTCAGGTTATTCCAGGGCTGACAAATACGTACCCATGTCTTTATATCTAGGAAATTCATAATCTTTATTCAAGGACAAATTGTGACAACTACACTACCACACAAGGAATGAATAGTAATTCACCTGTAGTAACTGATTCATCTACTACCTTAGTGCATGAAACCTCAGTTACTAAATGGGCAGATATCTGATATCTAATATTAGACTTTGCCAGTGTGGCCTGTCTATTCGAGCAATACTGGTTTCAAAGGCCATTTAATGTTTAATATGGTGATACCAAGAACTGTGGAGAATTTTTTTAAGCCCAGCTTTTTGAATTTTTCATCTTTAGGATGAATTCTTATTGAAGTAAACTGGGGGAGTTAATACTGGTTTTGAACAGGAGAAGTCAAATTCTTAAAAATGTACCAGAAGGTGAGACAAGGGAAAAAAACCCAGACGTCTTAAAGATCGTCACTGAGTCCATTAGGTTTGGCTTGTCCAAATTCTTAAAAATGTACCAGAAGTTGAGACAAGGGAAAAAAACCCCAGATGTCTTAAATATCGTCACTGAGTCCATTAGGTTTGGCTTGTATTCAGATACCTTTTGAGATCATACACTTGCTTAAGTCCAATAAGTTAATAATTTTCCTTTTTTGCCCTAGCTGCTCAGCTTTCTCTTTGCTTTGCCCCTTTATATTTTCCTGTGTGCAGCTGAGACAGT
>NW_015090994.1:347674-440696 GCF_001431845.1 Calidris pugnax
TGCTTAAGTCCAATAAGTTAATAGTTTTCCTTTTTTGCCCTAGCTGCTCAGCTTTCTCTTTGCTTTGCCCCTTTATATTTTCCTGTGTGCAGCTGAGACAGTTAAGCTTTAAAACAGCTGAGAGAACCTCACCGAAACAGTTCTCCTGCGCTGCTTTGCAAAGCAGAAGTTCTTTTTTTACCTCCAGCAGCTTCATACTACCATGTTTTGTTTTCCTGCCCTCTGAAACACAAGCAGGAGTGCCTGCTGCCTCCCTGCCTCAACGTGGATCCACCATGGGAGCGTGAGCTGGAACCGACTACTCTGTGGTACTTGAGGGAGACTATAGCAACTTTGTGTTTCATAATATATAATGAGTAGAATAAAAGCACTTTTTAAAAAATAGAACCTTTTTCCTTTGTTTTTTACTGGAAAATCAAAAACATTTCAATCAGGTACTTCAGACGACTGTATCTATGGAAGTGAAAGTGAAATATTTTTGGCATGGAAAGAATATGGCAAAATTCAGAAAAGAAAATATATAGTTACTGCTTGAAAGTAGCTTTTAATGTTCTAATCCCCAGTGGTGCTGTCTCCTGAGCTGGGAGCTGACTGCAGGCATAAGCATTGCATGATGTTGTGTACCCGCTGGCTTTACTGTCTCTCCAGTGGTGAGTAACTTTGGGGAAACAAGTGTAATTAGTTGAAGTATGCTTATATATGATATATGTTATATATATGTTCTTAACAAACGTTGTAATTTAAGAATAGTACTTATATACTAGAAATACCAGTGTTTGAGAGTGCTGGGTTATATACTGGTAACCCAACTAACCAGATAGATAGCCAATCTGGGCTGAGTGACTCTGATGTCAGTGATTAACCTCTTTGTTACAGGCAGGCCAGGAAACAACTCCTCCTGTTCAACTTCTCCCACAGAATTTTGTGAACAGACCAGAATTTATGAATAACACAGCACTGGGTCTGGATTCACTGCAGGATATAGTTACCAAAGAAAACCCCCAAATTACAGTGATAAATGGAACACACTGGTGGGTCGGAGCAGGTGAGTGTGTCTGTTTGTAGCCCGTCTGAGAGGCAGGAGGTGGGGACCAGCCCAGCGCTGGGCTGGAAACTGGGACAGCCATGGTTCAGGGACTGCCTGGGTTGGGGGAAAGAGGTGTAGCTGGGCAGTAGCAAACCTCCATGTGGGAGCCTTCAGGGGAGTGCTCTGAATTTCAGCGTTAAGGAGGGGCAAGCAGCAACTCCATAGGTTTAAAGAAACTTGCAACAACAGATGTAGGAACGACAGGACAAGAGGAAATGGCCTCAAGTTGCACCAGGGGAGGTTCAGGCTGGATATTAAGAAAAATTTTTTCACTGAAAGGGTTCTCAGGCATTGGAATGGGCTGCCCAGGGAGGTGGTTGAGGCCCCATCCCTGGAGGTGTTCAAAAGACGGGTTGATGAAGTGCTGGGAGGTCTGGTTTAGTGATGATGCTCCTTGTTTGTTGTGTGGGTGTCTATTTTTGTCAGTTAGGTTGACGGTTGGACAAGATGATCTTTAAGGTCCCTTCCAACCTAGAAGATTCTGTGATTCTGTGAAGTTAAATTTGAAAAACCTCCAAACTACAATTGAGCTAAGGGCATCCCAAGCCTTGGCACATATAGAGGTCCAAGGTGGGCACAGGTCACTGGATGCGGGTCTGACCACTTCCTGTGTAACAGCCATTTCAGTGAACAGAATATGGTGCTTTTGATGCTTGTTGAGCTGATATGGGGCCCATCCAGGACTGTGGGTGTGCTTGGTGCTCATGGGTGCTACTGCAGCTCCGACAGAAGCCTGGGGTGCAGAGCATCTCCCAGGATGGCATGGGGTGGGGGTGGCTGCTCTTGGGACCTGGGTGGTAGGGAGGGTTTGGTAAGATGGCTTCTCAGCCGCTGGGCGCTGCGTGGCTGAGCTGGAGCTCGAGGTCTGACCTTGAGGACCATGTGTGCCCTGGGAAATGACTTGAGTTTAAAAGCACTGTGAGAGTTAGGATTTTTATTCCCCTGAATTAGCTGCATCATCCCTGTAATAACAATTCAAGAAAGAGAGTGTTTTAGTCCTCCTTGTTCAGGTGAGGCCTTCGTGTTGCCCTCACGTGTGCTCACCTGCTGCAGGCACGTGTGGAACCACAAGTGCAGCAGAGCACAGGGGTGAATACTCAATGCCCTGGCTGGTAGGAACCTCTCCCCCTTCACCAGCTGGTGGAGGTGCCCAGACCTCCCTTGTGCATCCCAACATCAGTCCATGAGTGCTGAGGTGTCCTCTGTGGGAGGATGCCCTCGGTGAGGGAGGAACACCCCCAGCCTCACCTTCCTTTCCTCTCTCCCGGTGTGAGCAGCCCCCCGGCCCCTGCCAGCCCCTTCTGTGCCTTCAGCAGGAGCACACACACTTCCCAGCTCCCATCATCATGCAGGAGGTGGTGGATTTTTTATACAGCTCTCAGTTTATTTATGTGTCAAAAGCCATTTGTGCGCGCCGTGGAATTTATTTTAAATGAGTTGAAAAATACAAAGTTGATTTATCTTAAAATGAGTAAAATTCAACTATCGAGATTTTTCTAGCTTAGTAACTGAAGACTTTGGTATTCTCTCATATTTAACAATGTGTCTTTTCATTATGAACTGAATTTGCGATAAAGTACATGGTTTAATTTTGATATTAAAAGTATTCTTAGGTAACGTGTATTGTTAACTTTCTTTGTTTGCCTATAATAATCCAGTTTATCCAGAGATTACAGAAAAGGTCACCTAACAGTTACTTTGCTGAAATTGGTGATGTGAAATGCCAATTTACTAAATCAAGCCATAAATATGTCCTTCAAATATACTGCTACTTTTTTCCTCTTTCCTAATAATGTAGGTATGTCCTGATTATATTACAGTACAAACATTCGAATTCTTTGATCAAATCTACTTCATAATTCTGTAGACCCTGATCCTATAAAGCTTTTCCATTCTTCACATAGAAGCTTTGTTTTGTTTTGTATTATTCATATAAACACAGAAGTGATGCATTGTAGTCAGTTTATTTTGATATTTTAAAAATGGTAATCAATCTCCCTGTCAGGGTTAAGGCACAAAAGTTAGTTGCAGTCTTGCTTCTGGTACTATAGCTCTTTTGTGGTTAAGATATGTATTTCTTTTTCCAGAACTCTGATATTATTCATAATTCCAGAGAGAAAAAAAAAAAAAGTTAATTAAAAGCAAAGAATTTGATTTGTATAATAGCATCATGCAAGAAGCACAGAGTGAGAAGGTAGGATTGCATTTGAGTGTTTTCCAACGTTGAAAACACGGCAGAAACATTGTTCCTTGAAGGTAAAACACTTTTCCTGAAGTACATTAGAGACATGGAAGATGTGGGGATTTGTGTCGGAATGGCAGTGATTTTAAACCTCCACCTGCCCCCCCTAGACCCTCATAGGCATTAATTTATTTCATGTTCAGTAGGGCTTAGAATATGCTGAAGGTGTTTAAAATATTAGGTGGCTTTAAAACAACTTGGTAAAAAAAAAAGTATATTTATTAGACAGTAAGAAGTTTGTGAGTGCTTTCCAGGAGGACACACAAGCTCAGATTTGCCTCATCTACTTCCACCCGTGTCTCTTTGCAGTCTTTTTTCTGATTCATTAGGGAAGCTTCCTTATCTTGTGCGTTGCTCAGTACGAGGTACGCCATCTGCATATTATTGTAAATTAGAGGATTCATCCATCTACTATCTTAGATGAGTATGGCTTTCCTGCAGGAATTTGTTA
Source organism: Calidris pugnax (assembly GCF_001431845.1). Taxonomy (NCBI): domain Eukaryota; kingdom Metazoa; phylum Chordata; class Aves; order Charadriiformes; family Scolopacidae; genus Calidris; species Calidris pugnax. The sequence continues at coordinate 351,455 of NW_015090994.1, forward strand.
AATTGTATAAATTTAATTCTCATATCCCTTCTGGAATATTGAACAAAACTCATTTTATGACTGCAGGGTTTTAAAGCAGAAGGGGCAGTAAACTAATATAATTAATCATTGTGTCATTGCTACAGAATAATGGACTAATTCTCTTCCTAATTTCCAGTTACTTATCATTTTAAATCTCACAGGGAAAGCAGCACTGTATGGAAAGCAACAAGGAACAACCAATTAAATAAGTGTTTTGTTTCATCATCCTAAGCAAGTGTAACAGAACTGGGGAAGCTCTGTTTGTGATTTATTTGTTGCATTTGTTCTATAAGTTTTCACATACAGTTAAATATTTCACTGAACTGCTTCACATGGAAAAAATAATGAATTTCCCCGGAATGACATATTTTGTGCATCAAGCTTGCATTTTTCAAAAACACTCAAGTATACAGAATAATGGTCTTGAGTTAAAATGAACAAACCAAGCCATCTAAAACTCTTTTAATTATTTTTTTTTTTGACTATCAACTGTTAAATAATTAAAAATTCCTGCCATTACAAAAATTCAGTTGTGTTCTGACACTCTGTCCTAATTTGGACCACGGCCTAAATACTTATGTTTTACTTACAAGACTGTTTCAAATATTTATCTCACAGCTGAATTCGACTCTGCCTTTACAGGTTGTATATTCTTTACCAGCTGATCATTTTTAATGATCAGTGTCTACTACCTGTCACTAGTTTTGGTGTGAGACTGTGGGCTTTGCTAAATCTTTGCAGGTTCAAGTTTAGACTGTCACGATAAAGATGATGACCAATACCTCTGATACCCCTCACTGGAACTCGAGTTTGATTGCTTTTACAGAGATTCAGGCCTATTCTGATAGAGGCAAGGGGAGAATATCAAGGAGGAGAAAGAGAATGGATAGGAATGAAGCACTAGGAAAAAGGGGTTCAGAGGTAGCTAAGGAAGGAGCTGGAAAAAAAGCATCACTGAAAAGCCTCTCTGGAGCCTGTGAAGATGCAGCTGAGGACTAGATGATAATAAGGAAAGGCAGAGTGGGAATGCAGGAGGGAATATGAGGTGCTTGATGGGACAAGAGAAGCAAGTTTTGGCACACATGAGGTAAGACTCTGTGGGATGGGTGGGACAGAAGGAGAGATGGCTAGTAATATGCGACAGGAGTGAATAGAAGGGGAAGATAAATGAGGAGTTCCTGTTGCTGTACAGAGTTCGGCATCATTTCTGGCAGCAAGCTGGAAAGCCCTTAAAGACTGAGCTTTCAACTAGGAATTCTCATTAAGTAGAGGCCCAGTAACCCTATCTGAAAGGTTAGAAGAAAAACAGTAAACAAGGCAGCATTTTTTCCATGGTTTTCGTATAAGTACAACTAATTGAACTGAACTTAGAGGAAGCATTGACTTGAACCTTTGTGGTTTTTTTTTTTTTTCTTGAATAGAAATTCAGCATGAGCCGTGTGCTACTTTGAATTTTTGTTAAACTGGAACAGCTTTAGTCACTGCTCAACCCAAATTAGAACCTAACTGAATAATTAACATATTTGACCCTCAACTTAAAAGGAATAAATTCAATACTAATTTTGGGCAATACAGTTTTCTGCATTCCCCAGTTCAATCCCACTTCTCGTTTATCCTGCCCAGATTCCTTCCAGCCTCCTGCTTTGAATCAGGTCATGCTATAGGTTGTAGGTAGATGAGTTGGAAAAAATCGGTAGAGTTTGGACTGTGTGAGTAACATTGCTCAGAGTTCTCTTTTTTTGGTATTTCTGCTTCCAGAAATTTGTATTACTGCTTCCAACTGCATGACAAGCTTCCTGAAGGGCACAGAGGAACAACCTACCTGCCTGTCAGACATTAGGGAGAGTATTTCTCCATGTTCTGCTTTACTGCCATGCCAGCCGTCCTCTGTGCCTAATTGTCAGAGGAGCACTGCTGTGACAAGCCATTTGGAAAAAAGTAAGGAGGATTGTGTGGGTTTTCATCTAGAACTGACACCAGGTGTTTAAAATGTTTTAAAGAAAATGCTGGGAAATTCATATAGAAATTGCCGTGCAACGGTTCATGCCAGTCATGTTGTTAGTAAACTTAAATGTTGTACAAGCAAGCTTTTTGAGTTTGATGTTTACCTTACTCTGTCTGGAGAACATGGTGTCAAGTGCACATTTTTTATTTTAAGAATGTTCTTAAAGGCTTGATTGCTCTTTGATCCTGATGTTGTGTTGAAGGTAGTTCAAAGTTATAAGGAGTTATGTATGCTGTATCTTAATGAAATGCTTGTCTGAAATTGTACTGATAGCCTGCTGTGAAAAAATCAATTTGCCATCAGCAAACTGAATGTACTTGATGCTCAATTTAGTTCACCCAACTATTTCACGTTCTTTCCCTATAGTAAAACAAAAGGGTCCTGAGAATTAATTACAGTGTTAGCATCTGCTCATGGCAGCTTTGCTGATATACTTAGTAGAATAAGACAGTCAAGGCAGGAGTGAGATGGAGTGTAGAGTCTTCCCTACTACCATTTCTTATGCAAATACCTTTTAAAGGACAGGCCTCAGTTAACTCCTGTAAATACTTTTCCTTTTTGCAGTAGAGTACCCAGTTGTGTATAAAATTGGGAAATTCTGATTGCTTCCAAATAATTTGGGTTATGTCACTTTTTCTTGGTTTTCATGGTTTTCTATAAATACTGCTGGCTGCACAGTGGAGTATTGTTTACCTGAATGCAGGTAATAACATTTCTTCCTTTAAAGTAAATTCCAAACTTCTTTTGGATCAGTAGATGAATGAGAAGTCTGCTGAGATTACAGGTTCCTGAGATTCCTAACATTGAGTCTTGTATTAGTGTAATTCCAATCTGCTGTACCAAGTACACTGTGGATTAACCTGGAGTGCTGGACAAGGATACTTTTGTGTTGTGAAAAATCTCCATTGGCATTTTTGTCTTTATTAACATTAAAAAATGTTAGTGTGCTAACATGCCGATCCAAACTGAGGTTTTATTATGCTAAACATAGACTGAGCTGGAGGAGAAGCTGACAAAATGTTGGTAATTTTAGGATTTTGGTGTTCTATAATTTTGTATTTTAATGCATGTTCAGGTAAATAAATCTCAGTCATTTGAGCCAGGAGAAGGATCAGGTCCAGCACTTTTTTGTCTAGGCCTTTTCTTTTTGCTAAAACATCACAAGGTATTAGTTACCTTTCTTGGAATGCCTGAGAAAACATGATCTCTCAAACCCAAGAGATTTTCATTATTTGTAAATTTTCTACAATTTCTGACATGTTGGATTTGAAATGTGCTCATGCAAATTTTGGAGGAGATCATCTTAGAATTCTGTGGGAGAGTGCCTGAAATTTGGTCAGCCCAAATGACTGAATCATTCAGTCATGAATGATTGTGATGCCAGTAATGGTAGTGGGGTTAGTCCTGTTTGCACTGGAGAACAATTTCAGTTCATGTAATGATAACAAAAAAAAAAAGTTTGGTGAAGTCAGAACACATTAATTATCTTCAGTTATTTGAAAGTGGAAAATTATGACCAAAACTAGTGGGAATTCTAAATGTTTTTAATATTTGTTGTTTCATATTTTCTGACAAGCTGCAAGCACAAATGGGAAAATTGTGTTTGCGTGTCTGAAGGTGTAATATATTCTTTAAGCTTTCAGAAAATTTTTATGTGCCCTGTTAGTTGTTTGTGGGTTTTGAATGATAATTCATTATCCAAAGGAAGACAAGCCAAGCTTTCATCAGATTAAGCTTTTTCTTCTTAAAGACATTTGAATATTCTTTATGATATAATTTGTTAATTTTATTCTTTTATATATATATATATAACATTATCATTAATGCTTCAGCTTTTGTATTGCATACAATTCTTAATTTAATGTCCCTTAGGTTGCCATATAAGAAATGTTTTTAACTTCTTAAATCACAAAAAGATTGTTGAAACAGTGCCTGGTACTGGTCAGGTACAGAGATACTTAATGCTGAAAAGAAAATATCTAAATTATATATTTCATAAATTATCACTCTTATAAAACTGTAGTAACATAGTGTGATAATTAATATGCATGCCTGCATTATCTTGGTTCTTGTATCAACTAAAATTTTAACTAAGGGTTGAAAGAGTGGGTCTTAGCTCCCTAATGGCCTAGCAATTGAAAAACAGTTCTGTATTTTGTAGATATGCTTTATTGGAGCATCACATTGTATGAAATTTAAACTCTACATGTGTATACCTGTTTTTGAAAGAAAGTATGGTTTGCTACTCTTCCAGAGTTAACACTTCTTCTAAATAATAACCATTTTGGTAAATACTTTGGATTCCTGAGTATGTCCAGAGAAACCCTTGAACACAAAAGGTCGCCTAAGTGAAGTGAAAACATGACTAAGCTATCAATAACTCTGGTAATAAAAGAAAAGCTTATCTGGACCTCAGCACTGGGATGTTTTCTTTTCTGTTTGTCAAAAATACACCGCAGTTATGCAAACAGGGAGGTAACAAACACTATTAAAACTAAGAAATTACTTTTTCTAAAAACTGCATTAATCGTGCTTCATCCCCAAGTCTAAGAGAGAATAGAATCTGCTAGTTGTATAGAGCAGTGTTACTGAAATTAGCAACTTACTAGAATCATTTTGCTTTTCTCCCCTCAATGTGTACATATTTAATTGGCAAATGTCCTGAATACACAGTTTATAAAACAGTCATTTTTGTTATTTAAGCTTCTTAAACATTTAACATATATGGACTATTATATGTCGTTAGCCAAAATATCTGGTCTATTACCTATAGAAAATGCCATTGGCCTTCAGGAAACAGGCTTTCTTATATTACTGTTTTATGAAAATGGTTTAATATCATGCAATGTTTTAGCTTGAGTATAATTCCAAGTAAGGTGTATGTTTTATATGGTTTTTAAGAGTATTGAGGGGGAGAGAAAAATAGAAACATATTTTATCATTCTAGAATTTTTATGGCATGTGATAATTGTTACCTTGAAAATAGTCAGAATGCACTTTCACATACGCTGTAAAATTTCTGTTTCTTTCTATGTTATATTTGGTCCAGCAGGTGTGCAAAATCTTGTGATCATCATTCCTTGTATTTATGTGAGAAATAATTGACAGAAAGAAGTACTTTTTTCCAATACTTTAACAGAAAAGAAATGGCAACTTGTATGTAATTCTTCTGTGTTTTCAATTTCATAAGAAGGAAATCAGTATAGAAAATTTTTCTTTGATGTGGGAAAGACATTCCTGATAGTCTAATACTTCATACAGTTGGGAGGAAAAATTGTAAATTTTGTACACCGCTTAATTTCTCTAGGCATTGAAATGTTTTCATCTGGAGAAGCAGCATTTTGTGTCTAGCATTTTTCATTACAGATGCTAATTAGCAATAGCTAACAAATGATGGTGTTATGCATTAATACTCAGAAGAGCATCTGGGAGCTCCAAGAGCAATTGGATCCATTGCTGAGATTGGAGACGCCTGCTCCCAGAAGCTCCAAGCAAAATGCCAAATGCATAAATGGTATTGAAAATAGCTTACAGCTATGGTTATAGTAATTTATTTATTTATAATTTTAAATATAAAACGTGAAAGGAGTAGAGGTCTTAACAGAGAATGGCAGGAAGGGAGATTTTATTTAATAATTTGTTGTTGCAGAAGCACAGGATATTGATTTCTTCCTTTTTCCTGTGGTCTATTGTAGTTGATAGTTTTGGTTAATTTAGTTAATTTCTACAACAGATGCTCTGTTTGTCATGGGATTTGAAAAATGTTGTCTGACCTATAGGGTATATTTTAGCATGTGGATTAGGTTGTTTTGAGGGTTTTTTTGAAGTAACCCCCCTTTGTGTGGTTGCCCACAGTTGCGTGGAACTGAACTTGATGATTCAGTCCCAGGCATAAGCTCCAATGAAGGCGTGAGAGAACTATTATCTTTACCCATATTTGATATCAGTAAAATATGAAATATTTTGCTACAAGTAGCTCCTATTTAACATATGTCAGAAATGTTTCTGTAGTTTATTTTTCAAACCACGTCATTGTGGTGATTGACTCCTTGCTACACTTCTTCATTTATCTCTGCGCCAAAAAGATTTTTCTATCAGTTTTGAAGGGTCTTCATGGCTTATCTTTCCTTAATCCATGCTAGCTAGATATACCACACAGTAAGCCTCACCTTCTTTTATAGTAGTAGAAGGTTTTCAATTCCACTTCAAAATATTTTGGGACTTTAACTCATGTGTAGTTGAAAAAATAATACAATAGAGGTCATTCTTTCAAATAACACTGTCTCTGTTGACCATGGCTGGACACATAGGACAATTACACATATAACAAAAATCTCCTTTTTACTATTCTCATAGTAGTCCGGCTCACAAATTTGAAAGGAATTAAGGTGGGTTTTTTTTACTAATAAATTTTCATTAAGTAATAGATTATGAATTCAGACTAAAGGTATTATTTATGAGGTTACGGGGTAGCTGCTGATTCTTTCATACTCCTGTACCTGCTACCAAAAGACCAATTAAATAGACTTTTCATTTGTTTGCTTGTTTGTTTGATGCCTTTCATTGAAGCAACATGTGATTTCATTGGCATCTTTATCCAAGGCTGAAAAGTATTGATTTGAACTTGTCTAATTTATCATATTTTTAGCATGTAGTTGTAGAAAAGTCATAGGTTTAATTTATCTTTTCTCTTTATCTAGGTGATTTATCTTTTCACCTGCTGGTGGCCAAGCCATAAGTTTAGAGAGAAGGTAGGAAATTACATTAGAACAAATCTTTAATACCATCACAACAGGTACATATAGTTCATTGGAGGCTATTTCATTGCCACAGAGCAATGCCTAAGATAATTCTTTACGTAAGAGGGGGATTTTTTTCTTGCATATCTTATTTCACTTACCCTAGTTTTTAAACTATGGAAATAGTTTCATATTAATTTTACAGCAGTCTGTGCAAAATTTCTGAAATGTTTTGTGTGGGTACTGAAACGACGGTACTTTTAGGGGTCTTCAGACTGAAGAAGTTTGGAACAAGTGCACTAAATTTAATGGTAGGCAATCTTTAAGAAGGAATATAGAAAGTTGCATTGGATGGGCGAAGTAAAGTAACTGCAAGAATTAACTTCTACTCTTGACATTTCTATTCAGTAAATACGATCTTATAACAGCGCATATAAGTCACATTCCCCTGTTTGTATTCTTATATTTTGATAAATTTCTGGGTTTTATGGCTGTTCAAATTGCACATCGATGGCAGTATAAAAATGAATGACATTTAATTTAGTACCACTGAGTTTTCATTTTCAAGAGATCTAAGTAAAATGCATGAATGTGATATATTTGGGAAGATCCTAGGAGTGGTTTTCTGTACCCTTTTTCCCCCTTCCTATATTTGAGAGTCAATCTTTGAAATTCTATTTGATATTTGGATTTATTTTCAGATAGTTAGCTTAGCATATGTTTGTGTGCATGCAACAATGTGTGTTCCTGCAGAATTTTTTATTTAATGTGAAAGAAAACTGGTACCATCCCAGAACATGATAACAAAATATGGAATTAAGGAATACGTACATTTGATTATGGCAGAAAACCAAACCTATAAGAACAGTGATGAAAACAAGACAGCAGGGCTAAAACAACTGCTAGAGAGAAAAGCAGGTTTCATTGCTTAGCTTTTTCCTCTTCTCAATATAATTACTTTATTTGTGATCTTGCATTAAAATCTGCTTTAATGTCATCTAAGAAATCTTTCTGTAATTTACAATTAATTATTAATTAGTGCTACCTTCAATGCATTTTTTCCATACACAGTAAAATGTGTAATTACTTGTAATTTTATAATTTATTTTAAATGTATCATGATATAGCTGTTCATCTGTATAATATAGGTACTACCATGTAACTTCACACAGTGTAGAATACTTTTTTGGCAGGCACATATTTACCTGATGTTTGATTTTATTTTTTAATGATAAACTTTATATAGCTTCTAAAATTCAGATATTTGGATGTAAGTATTGAATGACTGAACTGTTTGGATCAGTATCAGACAGGTGTAAGGCTAACTTTACAGGTTAAGCTAGCTTTATACATGTTTATAGAGTTTTCATTTTTAAAGCTCTAATACTGAGAATACAAAATATCAGTAGTGCACAGAATACCAAGAGATTTTCTGCAATCATGTCTAAAGCAATTTGTCTTTTATATTTAGTAGATAAATTGAATTGGGAAAATGTTGAACTGGATGCCATGGCTTGCAAATTGATTCCTATCTCAGTGGTAAAATCAGTAAACGTTTGATCTTAAGGAAAGAAATATTGATGATTTCTGAATATAAATTCTAACACGTCTTTGTACAGTGGCCTCTACTTTTCATTTGAGGTTACAGTATTTTTTTATAAAAGATAGGTTGGTGCTATCTAGACTATTAAAGAAAGAAAACGTAGAATAAAGATGCCACCTTGTGGGTGAAATAGATGATGCAGTAGACATGATTGAAAATAACTTGTTTACCAAATAGATTCTATGCACTTGTGACTGGTAGCTAGAATTTGAGCTTGTATTTTCTTGTACATTTTGGGGGTGGGGGGGGGTTACAGTCTGTGTTTTTGTATGAAGTACCTAAATAACTGCAGTCAGACTATTCTGGTCTTAAACATTAAATGACTGCTAAACATCACACAATGTAATTTCATCCATGCTCCTAATTACTACATAATTTTGGCATCAAAGTCAATCTATTGTTCTTAATGTATGGAAGCACAATTTTAATGCTGTCATCATAACCTGAGTGGGTAACCAAAACTAATGGTTTTGTAGATATTCCTGGTATGAAACCAGAATGGTGAAGGGATTAAGGTTCCTGTGCTGGAATTCTTCTCACTACCTACCCAGATGAACATGTAACATGTATTAATTTGTTTTAATTCTGCACATCATGGATTTCTCACAGCAGTCAGGTGCAGGCACAGACCTTGGTGTCATGGTTTTGAAACACTTTTGTCTTGGGGAGGTTTGTATATGGTGCCCTGGATTTTGAGGACATTATTTCACTGTTTTTTCCTCATTCAGTGGTAATGGCCTTTCATAACTATTATATATGGGGAACAAAACTGAAAGACATATGAAGTACCTAAATAACTGCAGTCGGACTATTCTGGTCTTAAACGTTAAATGACTGCTAAACATCACACAATGTAATTTCATCCATGCTCCTAATTACTACATAATTTTGGCATCAAAGTCAATCTATTGTTCTTAATGTATGGAAGCACAATTTTAATGCTGTCATCATAACCTGAGTGGGTAACCAAAACTAATGGTTTTGTAGATATTCCTGGTATGAAACCAGAATGGTGAAGGGATTAAGGTTCCTGTGCTGGAATTCTTCTCACTACCTACCGAGATGAACATGTAACATGTATTAATTTGTTTTAATTCTGCACATCATGGATTTCTCACAGCAGTCAGGTGCAGGCACAGACCTTGGTGTCATGGTTTTGAAACACTTTTGTCTTGGGGAGGTTTGTATATGGTGCCCTGGATTTTGAGGACATTATTTCAGTGTTTTTTCCTCATTCAGTGGTAATGGCCTTTCATAACTATTATATATGGGGAACAAAACTGAAAGAAATTATATCAATACTTAAAAAATTTGGACCAGCAGACTGTGACTGAGTCAGCTCCCAAGAGGTTTCAACTGAAGGCAGTAGTGATGCTTGACATCCATGCCACAGTTCAGCTAGGCACCAGAAATTCCCCAAGCAGCTTCAGATAGAAATCTGGTTTCTGATCCTGTCATGAAGTATTGTGTAGTGCTCGTGTGTTCTGCTTGTACAGTTTCCACAGTGTGAGAGGGGTCTGTGAAATGCTTCAGGTGAAAGACTCCCAATAAAACCTATGCTATTCTTCTTATTGCAGTCATTTTACCTGAATTTACATGTCCTTTTTATTCTTGCATAGATTCTTGGAGACTCATTCATTTTGGTCGAGTGATGTTTGCAGTTCAACCCAGGCTTATTGCATAAGAATCTCATAAAAAACTTCTCAGGATCAGTTAAGCTTGTTGTGGCATCATGAATCTTTGATGTGACACTGGTGTGGGGAACACTTCCCGGTGTTGTTACAAATTTTTTAAAAGTACTCTTGCAACTGCATGCTGCACAAGATCTTTTCTTCATAGGTTGTGTCAGGGAGCTCAGAGCTATGTGATCCACACAGCTCAACTCACAGTTTAGATGTTGTTGCCATGAAGCATCTGCATTTTGTTGCTGGTTGAGGGAGTATGCATGTGGAAGAGAATCTATGTTACCCAGATCTCAGATGTGGCGTGAAAAAGGCTAATGGACGTTACCAAGACTGGTGTCAAGGTTGTCCTGGAGGCCAGCTGCAGGTCAAAATCCAGTCTCTAGTGGAATCATCTACCATATGTGAGCTCTGGTTCTTATCCACCTAGGAAATAGCCCCTTCTGTCATTGTGTTATGTGTCTTCTACTTGGCCACAGGGTGGTTAACTTCTAGGTGTTAGATTTTCTTTTAATTATAACACTTTTATTATAGTTTTTGAAGTTAGAAGATTATCTATAAGGAGGAAAAGGCTTGTGTTTGGAGATAGCAAGATAAACTACACATGCAACATGTGTACTGGAAAGCAGCCATATCACAGTCCAGTTCCTGATGTGAATTACCAAAGAATCAGGGCTTCATGGTGCACAGTAGGGAATACTTGCCCCTCAGTTTGGCCACAGTCTCAGTGGCCTCAGTAATCTAACTGGTAAACAATACTTTTTATCACAGTAGCTGTCTTTTCTGGTTTTCTGTTGTCCAAATTTCCTTGAGACATATCCAGAAATATATGACAGAATTCTTTTCAACTTAGTCAAATAAATAACATACTCTACATTTCCAGTGGACCATAAAGTAATAGACTTGTGCCAAACAAGTAATAGGTCCCTCACTTGATGTGTTTATAATCTCAGTGCACGAGGAAAAAAACCTAAGTTCTACATGAACACAGTAGGTGATGAAGTGGGGTCTTGTGACAGCACTCCTAATATTTCATGGAGATGGCTAGCCAGACATTTCCTGGAAAGAGGCTGCAATGTTTTGATATTATTTTTCATCTTACAGTCTTCAAATAAGATCTTAGTGGCAGCATTCTTTCAAAGGTTAGTTTAATGTAGAAATTTTTTAAAATTTGTTTTACCTTAAGGATTTTTTGCCTAAAATGGTACTGTATTTAAAATGTGTCACTTGTACATCAGAATCCATTGGAAACCAGGTTGCTAAGCTCCATGAGCCTCTAAAGGAAGGGTTAAAATTTTCCAAGCTCATTTGGAGGTGGGAAAAAAAGTTGTTTAAACCTGCTTTCTTTTGCCACTGCTTCAAACAAATCAGATGTAGTACTTGGTCTTCCTGCTTATTTGAAGTATCTATGAGCAACACAGTGTTCCTTTGACTTTGGATTCAGTTCTTGCTGATTTGTCTGTAGGTTTCAGGAGGATTATTAAAGTAACCTATGTAAATACATAGATTTCTTCTTTTTCATGACTAACTTTGGCTCAGATTAGGCAATTTTTTTCCATTTCGTTTTGTATGGACAACTGGCGTAACGTGGATGGGAGTTCTGTTGTGCAGTTGAGCAAGTCATGTCTGCGAGTTACTTTCTCCATGTCTGGCATCTGAGGTTATTTTATAAGGGCCTGGTTTTACTTCTAGGCAAGTGATGGAGTTAGACCTTGGTTATTTGGTAGCTGGAAAGGAAGCAGAATTCCTAACAACACGTAACAGCTCTGTAATCTGATGCTTGATCACATACTGTCATCACAAACTGCTGAGCAGGCTGCAGGGGTTTGTCATAGTACAGGCTCTTCCCTGTGCTGAGCAGGGCTCAGACTCTCAGACACACTGTCTCTGGACTCTTCTGGAGGATGAAAAGTAATGTGGTGGCTTTTCTTGGCTGATGTTAACTATAAAAGGTCAGGTATTTAAAAAAAACCTGTATTGCGGCATGGTAAGAAGCCAAAAATGTAGTGCAAGAAATGAACATCATATTTATTGGTTCAAAATATATTACTGTAGCTATCTATTCCTAATGTCCTGTAAGAGTGCCTTTGTTTTGAAAGATTCATCTTTCCTATAGCAGCTCAGTATTCTCAACTGAATACTTCTTTGTAACGTGTTCAGAAATTACAGGGTATACAAAACATACTCTGAAATTCATTCAAACTTTTGAAACTTATTATGTCTAGGAGAGACAGATTTAAGATTACTGAGGTTTCTGGTTGAAGTACTTGAAGCAGAAATCTATACTCCATTAGGTTTTGTAACATTATGTGACCTTAATTTTCCAGGTACTTTGCCCTTCAAATTGAAGATAGTATTTTAATACTATTTAAGTCTTCTGAAGAGCCTTGTAATATGATAGGCTTAAGTTGTGAAACATTTGAACAAAATGAAAGATAAAAAAGTAATTTAGGATTTTGTATTTTTTTATGTATAGCAACATAAAGATTCACATCAAATAATAAATTGAAATAGGTCATAAAAGGTTTGTTTTGGGGTGCATTTATCAGTAAAGTTATACGTACATGTAGTCAGCCATATTTCTTGTATGAAGGTCTTTCATTGAATTTGATTATTTTAGGCAAAACCAGTCCCAGTGCCTTGCATTTATGGATTTGTCTATCTTGTGATGCACTTCAAATAACATTCTACCTGGACAACAGCTATAGGATCCCATTGCAGGATATGAAATAGAATTACAGATGTATACTGACTTGAGGGAAAAGCTGAAGAATTATTTGTAAAAAATTTCATAGAAAAAGATAGGAAGAAACTTATGTTTCCTTATTAATAAAGGTGATCTTTTCTTCAGTAACATTAAATGTGAAGAAATGAAAATTATCAGCAGTTAGTGTTGTGCACAGGTCCATAATACGTTAGAACTGGACCTAAGAAATTATAACAATAGCTTCTGACGTTTTACCCCCTCTAATATAATTATCAAGCAGTCAAATACTATGTAATACGACAGATGTGCATTTATATATATTCACAGGATCATAGAACGGTTAGAGTTGGAAGGGACCTTAAAGATCATCTGCTTCCAATCCTCCTGCCATGGGCAGGGACACCTCCCACTAGACCAGGTTGTGGCTGTGAACACTTCCAGGGATGGGGCATCCACAACTTCTCTGGGCAACCTGTTCCAGTGTATCACCACCCTCACAGTGAAGAATTTCTTCCTAGTATCTAATCTAAGTCTCCCCTCTCAGTTTAGAACCGTTACACCTCATCCTATCACTGCATTCTGTGAGAGTCACTGTTTGCCAGCAGTGTGCCCAGGTGGCCAAGAAGGCCAAGAGCATCCTGGCCTGTATCAGGAACAACGTGGCGAGTAGGGCCCGAGAGGTGATTGTCCCCCTGTACTCGGCACTGGTGAGGCCTCACCTTGAGTGCTGTGTCCAGTTTTGGGCCCCCTACCATAAAAAAGACATGGAGGTGCTGGAGCGGGTCCAGAGAAGGGCAACAAAGCTGGTGAGGGGTCTGGAGCACAAGTCTTATGAGGAGAGGCTGAGGGAGCTGGGGTTATTCAGCCTGGAGAAGAGGAGGCTGAGGGGAGACCTTATTGCTCTCTCCAACTCCCTGAAAGGAGGGTGTAGGGAGGTGGGGGTCGGTCTCTTCTCTCAAGTCACAGGCGACAGGACGAGAGGAAATGGCCTCAAGTTGCCCCAGGGGAGGTTCAGGCTGGATATTAGGAAACATTTTTTCACGGAAAGGGTTCTCAGCCATTGGAATGGGCTGCCCAGGGAGGTAGTGGAGGCCCCATCCCTGGAGGTGTTCAAAAGACAGGTTGATGTAGTGCTGGGAGGTCTGGTTTAGTGATGGTGATGCTCCTTGTTTGTTGTGTGGGTGTCTGTTTTTGTCAGTCAGGTTGATTCAGATAGAAATCTGGTTTCTGATCCTGTCATGAGGTATTGTGTAGTGCTCGTGTATTCTGCTTGTACAGTTTCCACAGTGTGAGAGGGGTCTGTGAAATGCTTCAGGTGAAAGACTCCCAGTAAAACCTATGCTATGCTTCTTATTCCGGTCGTTTTACCTGAATTTACTTGTCCTTTTTATTCTTGCATAGATTCTTGGAGACTCATTCATTTTGGTCGAGTGATGTTTGCAGTTCAACCCAGGCTTATTGCATAAGAATCTCATAAAAAACTTCTCAGGATCAGTTAAGCTTGTTGTGGCATCATGAATCTTTGATGTGACACTGGTGTGGGGAACACTTCCCGGTGTTGTTACAAATTTTTTAAAAGTACTCTTGCAACTGCATGCTGCACAAGATCTTTTCTTCATAGGTTGTGTCAGGGAGCTCAGAGCTATGTGATCCACACAGCTCAACTCACAGTTTAGATGTTGTTGCCATGAAGCATCTGCATTTTGTTGCTGGTTGAGGGAGTATGCATGTGGAAGAGAATCTATGTTACCCAGATCTCAGATGTGGCGTGAAAAAGGCTAATGGACGTTACCAAGACTGGTGTCAAGGTTGTCCTGGAGGCCAGCTGCAGGTCAAAATCCAGTCTCTAGTGGAATCATCTACCATATGTGAGCTCTGGTTCTTATCCACCTAGGAAATAGCCCCTTCTGTCATTGTGTTATGTGTCTTCTACTTGGCCACAGGGTGGTTAACTTCTAGGTGTTAGATTTTCTTTTAATTATAACACTTTTATTATAGTTTTTGAAGTTAGAAGATTATCTATAAGGAGGAAAAGGCTTGTGTTTGGAGATAGCAAGATAAACTACACATGCAACATGTGTACTGGAAAGCAGCCATATCACAGTCCAGTTCCTGATGTGAATTACCAAAGAATCAGGGCTTCATGGTGCACAGTAGGGAATACTTGCCCCTCAGTTTGGCCACAGTCTCAGTGGCCTCAGTAATCTAACTGGTAAACAATACTTTTTATCACAGTAGCTGTCTTTTCTGGTTTTCTGTTGTCCAAATTTCCTTGAGACATATCCAGAAATATATGACAGAATTCTTTTCAACTTAGTCAAATAAATAACATACTCTACATTTCCAGTGGACCATAAAGTAATAGACTTGTGCCAAACAAGTAATAGGTCCCTCACTTGATGTGTTTATAATCTCAGTGCACGAGGAAAAAAACCTAAGTTCTACATGAACACAGTAGGTGATGAAGTGGGGTCTTGTGACAGCACTCCTAATATTTCATGGAGATGGCTAGCCAGACATTTCCTGGAAAGAGGCTGCAATGTTTTGATATTATTTTTCATCTTACAGTCTTCAAATAAGATCTTAGTGGCAGCATTCTTTCAAAGGTTAGTTTAATGTAGAAATTTTTTAAAATTTGTTTTACCTTAAGGATTTTTTGCCTAAAATGGTACTGTATTTAAAATGTGTCACTTGTACATCAGAATCCATTGGAAACCAGGTTGCTAAGCTCCATGAGCCTCTAAAGGAAGGGTTAAAATTTTCCAAGCTCATTTGGAGGTGGGAAAAAAAGTTGTTTAAACCTGCTTTCTTTTGCCACTGCTTCAAACAAATCAGATGTAGTACTTGGTCTTCCTGCTTATTTGAAGTATCTATGAGCAACACAGTGTTCCTTTGACTTTGGATTCAGTTCTTGCTGATTTGTCTGTAGGTTTCAGGAGGATTATTAAAGTAACCTATGTAAATACATAGATTTCTTCTTTTTCATGACTAACTTTGGCTCAGATTAGGCAATTTTTTTCCATTTCGTTTTGTATGGACAACTGGCGTAACGTGGATGGGAGTTCTGTTGTGCAGTTGAGCAAGTCATGTCTGCGAGTTACTTTCTCCATGTCTGGCATCTGAGGTTATTTTATAAGGGCCTGGTTTTACTTCTAGGCAAGTGATGGAGTTAGACCTTGGTTATTTGGTAGCTGGAAAGGAAGCAGAATTCCTAACAACACGTAACAGCTCTGTAATCTGATGCTTGATCACATACTGTTATCACAAACTGCTGAGCAGGCTGCAGGGGTTTGTCATAGTACAGGCTCTTCCCTGTGCTGAGCAGGGCTCAGACTCTCAGACACACTGTCTCTGGACTCTTCTGGAGGATGAAAAGTAATGTGGTGGCTTTTCTTGGCTGATGTTAACTATAAAAGGTCAGGTATTTAAAAAAAACCTGTATTGCGGCATGGTAAGAAGCCAAAAATGTAGTGCAAGAAATGAACATCATATTTATTGGTTCAAAATATATTACTGTAGCTATCTATTCCTAATGTCCTGTAAGAGTGCCTTTGTTTTGAAAGATTCATCTTTCCTATAGCAGCTCAGTATTCTCAACTGAATACTTCTTTGTAACGTGTTCAGAAATTACAGGGTATACAAAACATACTCTGAAATTCATTCAAACTTTTGAAACTTATTATGTCTAGGAGAGACAGATTTAAGATTACTGAGGTTTCTGGTTGAAGTACTTGAAGCAGAAATCTATACTCCATTAGGTTTTGTAACATTATGTGACCTTAATTTTCCAGGTACTTTGCCCTTCAAATTGAAGATAGTATTTTAATACTATTTAAGTCTTCTGAAGAGCCTTGTAATATGATAGGCTTAAGTTGTGAAACATTTGAACAAAATGAAAGATAAAAAAGTAATTTAGGATTTTGTATTTTTTTATGTATAGCAACATAAAGATTCACATCAAATAATAAATTGAAATAGGTCATAAAAGGTTTGTTTTGGGGTGCATTTATCAGTAAAGTTATACGTACATGTAGTCAGCCATATTTCTTGTATGAAGGTCTTTCATTGAATTTGATTATTTTAGGCAAAACCAGTCCCAGTGCCTTGCATTTATGGATTTGTCTATCTTGTGGTGCACTTCAAATAACATTCTACCTGGACAACAGCTATAGGATCCCATTGCAGGATATGAAATAGAATTACAGATGTATACTGACTTGAGGGAAAAGCTGAAGAATTATTTGTAAAAAATTTCATAGAAAAAGATAGGAAGAAACTGATGTTTCCTTATTAATAAAGGTGATCTTTTCTTCAGTAACATTAAATGTGAAGAAATGAAAATTATCAGCAGTTAGTGTTGTGCACAGGTCCATAATACGTTAGAACTGGACCTAAGAAATTATAACAATAGCTTCTGACGTTTTACCCCCTCTAATATAATTATCAAGCAGTCAAATACTATGTAATACGACAGATGTGCATTTATATATATTCACAGGATCATTCTAATAAATTACAGCAATAGCTTCTAACTTTTTACCCCCTCTAATATAATCCTCAAGCAGTCAAATACTATGTAATATGACAGATGTAAAACACATAACTTTCAAAAAGTCTCAAAAAAAAAAAGTAGCAACAGTATACAATTGAAGTGTAACAGCACTTACGCTGGATGTGCATTTATATATATTCACAGGATCATAGAATGGTTAGAGTTGGAAGGGACTTTAAAGATCATCTACTTCCAATCCTCCTGCCATGGGCAGGGACACCTCCCACTAGACCAGGTTATTTGAAGACACGTCCAACCTGGCTGTGAACATTTCCAGGGATGGGACATCCACAACTTCTCTGGGCAACCTGTTCCAGTGTATCACCACCCTCACAGTGAAGAATTTCTTCCTAATATCTAATCTAAGTCTACCTTCTCAGTTTAGAACCGTTACACCTCATCCTATCACTGCATTCTGTGAGAAAGAGTCCTTCCCCATCTTTTTTGTAGGCCCCCTTTAGGTACTGGAAGATCCCTATAAGGTCTCTCCAGAGCCTCCTCTTCTCCACACTGAACAACCCCAACTCAGCCTGTCTTCACAAGAGTGGTGCTCCAGCCCTCTATCATCTTTGTGGCCCTCTTCTGGACTTGATCCAACAGGTCCATGTCCTTATGTAGAGGGCCACAGAGCTGGATGCAGTTCTCCAGGTGGAGTCTGACGAGAGTGGAGCAAAAAAAAATAATCACCTCCCTCAACCTGCTGGCCACGGTTCTTTTGATGTAGCCCAGGACAGCATATTGACATGTATAGTGGTGGTATATTCACGTATGTATTTGTACATTTTATAAGAGTGTATTTTGATGGTTACCCTAGGCATTGGGATTTTTTTTTTGTCTAAAAACCATGTTTTATTCATATACACCAAAAGTGTCAATTGCTAGGTTTTCTGTAACTCTCTCTGACATGGGTTGTAACTATATCATGTAACACCTTAACATAGATTGCCTTATTTAAAGATTTTCATTATTTTGCTGATGAAACCAAAATATTATTTAATGGAATGGGCTTGTTGCAGTCTTGTGTGCTGATAACTCCCTAGCAGACTATATGAATGTTACAATGTCAGAGTTGCCTAAGATCCAGGTATTAATACCGAGACATTTTTCAGCCATGGCTTCAGGTTGTGCATTCTGGTTACTGAGTACAGGAAGGAATTTAAAACACAACTCAGCAGGCAACAGTTAATTACATTTTGCTTGTCCGAGCTGTTGTTTTCTTGTTCTTGGCTGCCAAACATTGAGATTTTCCCCATGTATTTCATTAGTTGTTTCCCAGTCCCTTGGGCTTAGCTGCATATTTGGTATGCTTCTCTGGTAGTTTCAAACGTAGCAGTTGGTGGTGGCTACTAAACTTGGTCTTACTGGCTGGTCCAGTTTTTGGTGGAGTCAAAATAAATTCTTTCTGCTGACGAGACTTCCAGATCTGATTTTTAAGCATCTCAGACTGACTTGGTACTTTGTGAATGTGAACATTCACCCTGTATTCTTGCCAAATGTGGAGTAGGACAACTGTGAGTGCAGAGAGACAGCCAGGAATCTTGAATCAGAGCTGTGAAAAATTAAGTACCTTTTTTGTCTGTGCTTCTGGACTCTATTTTGCCAAAAGCTACCAACTTGACCTCTGCTTTGCTGAATTTTCCTAACTAGTAACTGCAAGTAACCTTAAAAAGATTGTCCCAAGTTAATAAAGACTGCATATTCTCTGATTTTTAATTTTTTTTTTTTTTTTAGCTAGAAAGCTGTGAAGTTTTCTGTCTCCTTTACTAATTCAGAGTAATTAACCGAGCATCCTCGCACTCTGAAATGCAGAGAGCAAGGGTTTAGGAAGATTGAAGAAAGGAAATTGCAGTCAAAATATGAAAAGGTTAAAAACATTATCAGATTTTCGGTGTTGGTGGAGTTAAGGAAAGATCTTTGTCAGATATTTAGAAGTACTGAGTTCATACTGTAACACATCAGTTTACTTTATCTCTCAGAAGTTTCCTGAGCCAGAATTTTTGTAATCCTATTAGTCTTTATTGAGACAAGCTTCCATCTGAGTTTGGAAGGACAAATCTGTTTTTACATCTTACCATCACTGACTAAGAACTAAATGAATTTTTGGCCACTGCTACTGCTGTTTACAGGATCTCTTCACAGTGTCAAGTGAACTGTAATGGTGTAATCAACAACACTGTGATCTCTGGGGGTGCTGCATGCTAAGCACTGTATGGCATTCTTAAGCAAAATTAACATTTCATCTTTTTTGCTTTCCAGTCACAGTTAATAATTCTTCTGGTAAAATACGGGGCAAGAATATTTCTGTCCAGCATTTTACAGGCGAAGAGCAAAACTTAGTTTCAACTTTGAAGAAATGACATCGTCTTGTCCTTTTAATTGAAAGAAAGGATCCCTTCCCTGTGAAAATTAAATCCTCCACAGTTTGCTGTTGCTTTTCAAACTCATCAATCTGACAGTCAAATTGTGTAATCTGGTAATAGCATGCCTGGGGCTTATTGCAATTTTTTGGGCCCTGGTATCAGCAGATGATGTGCTCTGTTGATTTTAATCACTTAGGGCTTGATTCTGATCCCACTGACCTGCAGAGGAACTTCATTGATTTCACTGGAATTACCATAAACCTCTCAGTGCAAATGAAATCTGCATTTATTTCATTGCATTTATGGTTCCACTATGGGATCTTTAGAAGTCACCAGAGAAAGAAAGGTATGGAAGATTTTTACCATCTCTTTGTGACAGCTTTCTTATTCAAATAACGTTCATCTCTGACCAGTTGTTAAAATTCTTGTGTATCTGTCTGTGTGTTTGTTCTGACAACTCTAGGTCATTGTGCTAAATTCACACTCCAGTTGACTTTTCATTGTCTTGCAGCCAGTCTGAGCTGCTTTAAGGTTCTTGCAGCTTGTCAGTAGAATTTCTCTTTATTCATGAGCTTTCACACAGACTTTATAGTCAGTTTGAAACTGATATGAGTATATTTTAGTATATCTGAATGGATGGAGTAATTGGACATGTTCTAGAATACTTTTTGGTAAATGACCATAAATAAAATGAACTATTGAAATGTAGGATCTGTTCCTGCAATCATTTTTAACACCTCTGGTACTGTCAATGGGAGATCCATCTTCATAGCAGGGCCTAAAGTGTTAGCCTTGTACAGAACAGATATATAGCTTGTTCACAGCAGATTTTATAGCACAGAAGTGTTCAGCAGCACAGACAGGAATGTTTGCTATTTAGTAGAGACTTTTTCTTAACAGTGAATACTTGCTTTTCAGCCAAACTTTCCACAGCAGACCCTTCAGTACTTTTGGAGGTTTTTTTAATGTGATAAGACCAGTTAATTTGGTGCTGAGCCTCAAGTGCCTTTTTCCTCCTTTATTTTACTGACCAATGAAAATGAATGGGAATCCTGTGCCCATTTGTTACTTGTGCTTCTCAAAATCTCCCACTGAAGTATTTTAAAATTTTGAATAAAAGGTGGAGGTCAGAGATATCCGTGTTAATAACTACTGACTGTTGCTCACAATTATCTATGAGTATTTCTAAAGCCCTGAAACACTGGTATGTTGAAAATCAGATCAACAAAATATTTGAAGCATACTCCTGCTCAGTGCTAACACAGTACTTCTAGGTGTCTAAGATATAAAGGATACTTAAGATCTCATTCTATTGAGTATGGGGAGATGTCTGCCTTAGAGTAGTGTTTGTGCTGCAGGAAGGGATGTGTCATTGGTTCAGGACAGCCCTTGGACTGAGAAGCAAGATAACTTTTGAGCTGTATTTTTCCTCTTGCAACTGTGGCAGCTGGGGGGATATGTGAAAGCAGAATTTTATGTGTGTTCAGACTTCGAGTGCCTGCAACATGCAGCAGGGAAGGTGACCCCTACCTTCTGCCTCATTTCCTTCGTGTGTCTGGCCCTTAGTGGCTGTAGAATAAAACAAGCGGATCAGCCTAGAAGAGAAAATATCTAGAAGCGTTTGACCAAAATGATGGGTTTATCTTTGTTTGCACTGCCAAGTTATTTTTCTTACTTTGTCACTGAGGGTAGGGGTGATAACGTATCCTAGAACTTTCAGTCTCTGCACGGACAAAAACTGATGCAATTGTTAAAGCTAGAGAGTAATGCTGTGTAGGAAAGACCTGACTGTCTGAATCTCTAGGAAAGTCTCCATGTCCTTTTTAGGAATTCCTGTCTGGCTATCTAGGAATTCACCCCTCAGCTTTCTAGGTGTTTACACTGTATTTTCTAGGAAACTCCACCTTCTGCTTTCTAAGTATATTTCCTCATCACTTTACGGGTTTATTTCCCACTTGCTTTCTAGGAATTTTCCTTATGCTGCCCAGTAATTTCCCCCCATGTGTTCTAGGAATTGACAGTGTGCCTTCTGGAAATTCCATCTCTTAATTCCAGGAATTTCCATGTGCTCTCCAGGAAATCTCCCTCTCTCCTTCCTAGGAATTTTACCTCTTCTGTTTTGGGACTTTTCTTTGTGCTTTCTGAGAAATTCTTCAGGAGCTTTGTAGATTTTCTCTCTGTCCTTTGTAGAAATTCACCTTGTGTGTTTTAGAAAATTTTCCTTCTGCTTTCTAGGTATTCTCCTGTAAATTCAAGGAATTTCCCCCCTGCTTTCCAAGACGTTTCCTATGTGTTTTGTAGAAACATTCTACGTCCTTCTGCCCTCTAGGAATTTTTTCTGTGCTGTCCAGATATTTTCTCCTGTAAATTCAAAGAATTTCCCCCCTGCTTTCCAAGATGTTTCCTATGTGTTTTGTAGAAACATTCTACGTGTTTTTGAGGAATTACCCCTCTTATTTCTGAGAATTTATCATGGGCTTTCTTGGAATTCACCTTTCCCTAATTGCATAGTTTTGATTTAAACTGAAGGTAAAACCATACTGCTTGCAAATGTTTATGTATTAATTTATTAACTAATAGGAACAGCTATTTTTTATTGTTTATACTGAGGCTTTTTGTGTTGAGCCTTTATTTTTTGCAAGAGGGTAGGATTAGTTCTAGCTTTTCTTTCCAAAGTCAGATTTTGGGGAAATCTACATAACGTTAAAAGATTTTCACTGCTTTATTAGAGCAGTTTGTAGTAAGCTATGTGTAGGCAGAGACCATTGTCTTGCTTTTGCATGCATATATTGCCAGCTGCAATGAGGTTCTGGCCCTGCTTTTCTGTGTTCTTAGTGTTGCTCTTTTCTAAGTAAAATTTCAGGAGGAGGCCACAAAAATAATTATTAGCTTTTGCAGTATATGTCTTCCTGTAAATTATTTTTTTTTCATGTATTAATATTTTACATTAATTAATTGCGGTAAGTGGCATTATCTTAATTTAACAGATAAGGAAAATTGTGGCAAGAAGGTGATGCAACTCCTCAGCACCCAAAGGAGGTGCTACGTGCGAGATAAGATTTAATTTCTAACTCATTTTAGAAGCAAATATGCTAAAAGTAGGAATGACTAATTAGTAAGGCTTAAACTCCTGCATTCTGGTTTGTTTTGGTATTGTAGATGCTAAAAATCATAGAGGAATTGAACTAAAAGAAGATCTGGGATGTTAGATTCTGACATATGGGCCAAGTAGCTCTTGCCTTTCGACACCAGAAAATTGAAAGTGGGAATTCCTAGTGTGTGACCATTCTTTATTCACCACGGACACTGTGTCTACTTCCTTGACTAGTAACAACTAAATATATTGATGTGAGCTCACATTCCCTTTGGATCCCTCACCATTGTAACTTTGATCAAAAGCGCCTAAAAATAGTTTCAGTTTTGGAAGGAAAAATAGCTTCAAATTGCTTTTTGATCATACTGTCAATTCACAATGGAAAAGAAAGTAAGCTACAAATACGATAGGGAAGTGCAGAAGCTGCCATGTGACATTTCCTCCTCTGCTATTTCCCTGTTTGTGCCACCTGCATATTATATTGTCCCTGTTTATTAAAAATAAAGCAAGTATTCGTCTGCTCCTCCTGTATAGCTTTAATTGTATAAAATGTGCATTTGTCGTAGTTGTTTAGAGTGGTTAAAGCAGATAATTCACTGCTGGAGCATTTGAGATTTTCAATATTTATTACTAAAGGATATCTAACAACCATACTGTGCATTCCATGGTACTCTCTATTCTTGCTGTACACTGGATTCCTGCCAGCTACTCTCATTTTTATCTGTCCATAGGGGTGTCTGCCATGCTATCTGTTCATTCTTTAATTAATTAGTTAAATCTGTTTTTATAGTTTCTAGTTTAAGTGATTAATAAAACATTGCAAAATAAGTTAGGTGCACACAGATGTTGTGGTAAGGTTTGCCTGATGTCTTGTCCTGTGGTACTGCCACCCATAATGGCCTGAGAAAGGCCACATGACTCTCAGAGGTGATTAAATTATTGAGAAAAGGAAGTCTCAAGCAAAAGCTAATGTAGGAGCAGGTTTTTTTTCTTTTTTTTTTTTTTTCTATTGGCAGTAGTTTGATTTAAAACAGCTCTAAGTCCCTCTGTCCCTTATTTATTTATTATTTATTTTAAACCGATCTTTTAGTAGTAGTACTTTCTTGTGGCTAGATGAAGACTTTGCAAAGGTTTTCCGGAAAAATAATCCCTCCTTTTTCTTGTATAGTCTTACTGATAATATTAAAAATTGTATTCTTCAGTTTATTGATTTTTCACCAGAAGACTTTACTCACTTCAGAATTTTTAATGCAAAACTTTTGTCCAGAAGCAAAATGTAAAATAAATTCAGGACTTTAGTCTTTTTTTTTTTTTTAATATAGTTTCAGAATATCTTCAAGAGAACAAAACTGTTTCTATGTATCATTAAATTTATCTCATCTTTCTGTTAGTTATCACTTTTTTTTTTTCTTGGTACATTTCAGAGAATCAAATACTGTAATAATTTTATCATATTACAGTTAAAAAAATTCTTAGATGGTAGGAATAAGAGTACTAATATTGTCAGAGACTTAAATATGGAAATAGGGTATTAATCAGGTTTCGTGTAAATTGCAGAATGTAGGCTATCGCGTGAGATTAGAAGCTATCTCTCATTATAAAAGCACTGTATCAGAAAAGAACATTCTCTTAAGTAGTTTTTGCCTACATGTAAGGATTTTGTACTATTGTTTTCTAATAAGCCATCTGTCATTCAATGAAAAGTCCTAGATCTGAGAAGTGAGGGGATCGGGAGGAACCAAAGCACTTGAGGATGTTCAAACGATACCTGCATTTATCTCTGAGGTACCTCAGAGGTATTGGAGCAGAGATTTTGCAGAATTCCTACTGAAAATTGGGTCCTTGTTTTCTGCAGAAACACAGGCTGTACATTCTCAGCTTAAGGCAATATTTTCTCTTGTCTTGAACTTTGGATCCTCCTTTTATCTCATTTGTCTCATCCACCTTGGCCTCTAAAATGCCACCACCTTTGTAGTCTCCCTAAATTGTCTGAGATAAGGGATGCTGGGCAGGGCAGAAGCTGCTTCAGCTTGGTGAGGGATGACCACAAGTATAGGCTCTCTGCAGGAGGTGAACTACTATCAGCAGTTAAAGGTGGTTTTCAGTACCTCACTCATGCTAGTCATCTGGAATGCAAGAATAACTCCCTCATAAAGTTGAGTATCTTCAACTGGATGGTTTTCCAAGAGTTAAAGGTAGTTAATGAGATTTTGCAGAATTTCTACTGAAAATTGGGTCCTTGTTTTCTGCAGAAACACAGGCTGTACATTCTCAGCTTAAGGCAATATTTTCTCTTGCCTTGAACTTTGGATCCTCCTTTTATCTCATTTGTCCACCTTGGCCTCTAAAATGCCACCACCTTTGTTGTCTCCCTAGAATGAAGCCCTAAATTGTCTGAGATGAGGGATGCTGGGCAGGGTAGAAGCTGCTTCAGCTTGGTGAGGGATGACCACAAGTATAGGCTCTCTGCAGGAGGTGAACTACTATCAGCAGTTAAAGGTGGTTTTCAGTACCTCACTCATGCTAGTCATCTGGAATGCAAGAATAACTCCCTCATAAAGTTGAGTATCTTCAACTGGATGGTTTTCCAAGAGTTAAAGGTAGTTAATTGTTCCCTAGTTAATCCCCTAATACTTTCAGGTATTGCTGCTTCTCAGTTCTCCACTGTGGAGGAACTGAGCTCTAGCCTTCTTGCCTGAAAATGTTTAGATAAGCATGCCTTCTCCAGTGCTTTTTAACTCCCTCTGACCTTTTTTGCACAACTTTTCTTTGAGACAAGTAGACTTTGAGGAATCATGTGCAGATCAGTGGCTCTCCAGGGGAATTACAAGAGTACCCAGAAAAGAAACACAGGCTGTACATTCTCAGCTTAAGGCAATATTTTCTCTTGTCTTGAACTTTGGATCCTCCTTTTATCTCATTTGTCTCATCCACCTTGGCCTCTAAAATGCCACCACCTTTGTAGTCTCCCTAAATTGTCTGAGATAAGGGATGCTGGGCAGGGCAGAAGCTGCTTCAGCTTGGTGAGGGATGACCACAAGTATAGGCTCTCTGCAGGAGGTGAACTACTATCAGCAGTTAAAGGTGGTTTTCAGTACCTCACTCATGCTAGTCATCTGGAATGCAAGAATAACTCCCTCATAAAGTTGAGTATCTTCAACTGGATGGTTTTCCAAGAGTTAAAGGTAGTTAATTGTTCCCTAGTTAATCCCCTAATACTTTCAGGTATTGCTGCTTCTCAGTTCTCCACTGTGGAGGAACTGAGCTCTAGCCTTCTTGCCTGAAAATGTTTAGATAAGCATGCCTTCTCCAGTGCTTTTTAACTCCCTCTGACCTTTTTTGCACAACTTTTCTTTGAGACAAGTAGACTTTGAGGAATCATGTGCAGATCAGTGGCTCTCCAGGGGAATTACAAGAGTACCCAGAAATACTTGCTTTCATTATCACTGCCTTGGCAGTACTGCTAAAGTATGTCCTCACAGGGTGCCAGTTCTAAGTAAAAGTTCATTTTTTTTTCTGACACCCCAGATCAACAGCTTCCCAGGTTTAATGAAGTATTTTGAAATCCTCTAAAAATGTGTTGTATACCATTTGCTTTGAAGGAAAAAATCTATTAGAGTTTTGAACAGTCTGGTGGAAAAAATGGTTTTTTTTCCCATCTCTGAATACAACTAGTAATCTGTAGATAGACAAGCTGAAGGATCATTTTTGACTACGCTTTGTATTTTTTTTTTTTGCAGATCTGCTGTCCAAACCAGTATGCTGTGTTATGCCAATCTACTTACTTGTCAGTGCAGCAGACAGCTGTAGTTGAATACAAGGCTTTTTTGTTCCACCATACCCCTCACTTCTCAGGTTTTATTCTGTATCTTCAAGCAGAAGACAGGTTGCTGCCAGTCTCTGTGCTTTTATTTAATTTGGGCAGAGACTATATAAGACTTTCAGATAACCGAAAGCAGTAGGGGGAAGACCATAAAATTTACCACGTGCTTGGCCTCGTTGGAACCAAGAAATGTTGTATTTTTTTCTCCTCATTGCAACAAAGATCCCATGTGTTCTGGAGGTGCATTAGCAGAGGCATTCAGCCAAGCAGTCAGTGACAGAGAGGATAACAAATAGACTCACCTTTTGAAGGCTCCAGCAGGAGGTAAGCAAACTGGAATCAGACCTATCTTTCTTTGCTATGTATTTTGAAGTTTGTATTCAAGAGTAGGTATTTCTTCATATTCTAGTTACTAGCGCTCATTTCTCTGAAGTAAAGCAAGGATTATATTTCCCAATGAATTCTTTAAAATGTTATATATCAGAGTGGAATCTCTTCCACAGAGAATGTTTTTGGACTCTTGCACCTAATAACAACTTGATGTTATTTTTCCATAATTATAGCAAGTGCTGGGTTCTAAGAAATTCATGAAAACACAGAGGGTAGTTACACCAGGTAGGCACAACAGGAATTCCACTGCAGAAGCTTTTCAATGTTTAAAAGAATCCATTCATTGGAAGACATGTTGAATAAATTAACTTAAAATGTTGAACTTTTAAAAACTATTAATTTTTTTAGACATTTAACATGATTGTTTTACCTCAACATAATACAATAAATGGGATAAATTTTGTAATGTTTTGAAATGATGTAGTGGTTTGTAGTGGTATTTATCTAGTGATATCATGCCTTAATTCTTAAGATTGAGTCAACTCACGTAGAAGGTTTGTCTGTGCACCCAATAGATATATTTTCATACCACTATATAAACTGGTGAAGAAATGTATGCTCTAAAGGTCTTATTGGTCCTACAAGTAGGCTAACATATGTTAGATTATGTTTATAGGTTGTAAAGTTATAAATTAGTCTAAGGATTTAGGTCTGGGTAACTATGTAGGGAAAAAATAAAGTAGTAAGTAAAACTACACTAAATCCATGTCAGAAATAATCAGGTGATACCCCATTAGTTAATCCATTCCATGGTCAGTCTTTTCTGAATTTGGACTATTTGTTGACTCAACCCGTGAGAAATTGACCTCTGAGGTCATGTTCTGCAGCTCTGTTGAATAGTACTCTAACTTGATTGTTAACTTGATTAGAGTTGTAACTCTAACTAACTAACTTGATTGTTAGAAATGCAGGGAATGATACGATCATTACAATCAGATGGATCAATCAATCGATCAATGTAATCAACAATATAATCAGATGAAATTAGTGAAATTTGCATGGTCATCATATTTTCAAAATCAAGCATCTGCTTTAAGAGTCACAGCTTGCATGTGGAGGGCAATTTTCTGTTTTTCCTACCACCCACTGAACTCCTGATGTCCTTCAAGTATTGCGGCAACAAAGGGCACAGACTCCTCCAAGTGGTGAAACGAAGACGAAGACCTTTAATATTTCATTTTTACAGCACATATAGTTTCTATCCTTTGATCACGAGCCGTGCTCTCTACAGACATAGGTTGTGGGTGAATGTCTACGCACCGTTGTGAGCAATTGGCTACATACAAGTGTTCACACATCTAGGCTAACCAAACATTACTATCTGCTTCGATACACTGTTATCTGCTTTTCTGCCTTGTTATCTGTTTTCACACTGCCTTGCTAGATTTCATACCACACAAATAATACCATATAAAGACATTGTTTTACTGTTCCCAAGGCTTCCTTCCCGTCAATGCAAGAACACCCACCCAGCTCTCGCTCAGCAGCGCATCTCCAACTTCCTCATTCTCCACAAAGCATGGTACTTTTCAGCTACATAACAATGTGAAAATACTTATACTAGTGATAGCAAGTGAAAAAAATTAGGCAGAAGTTGAATCTGAAATTTTCTTTAATTTCTCCATAGTTCATTAAAATTTAGGCAGAAGTTGAATTGGAAATTTTCTTTAATTTCTCCATAGTTCATTCTTATCAATGTATGGAGTCTCCTTTCCTGTCATTCCTGCAGTCGTTAACGCATTGATCAAAACATATTTGTCTTGTATTGTAATTCCTTCTTTAATATTGTAGACTTTAAAATTATTTGGTTAAAAACTTTAAAAGCTTTTGTTGGAGGAGTTTGTATTCGATACTTATTAAACATCATGTATTCTATTCAAGTAAAGTCTTTTTAATTTTTGTCTCATAGGTATACAGTGTGTTTGGGTAGTGTGAAAATGGTTGCACACAATCACAATCATTTTCACACTACTCAAACTTGAAGGCTTACAGGACATTTCGTGGAATTGTGTATTTAAAACTGTAAGATGTTACAGGCCAAATTTCTTAGATCAGTGGAATCTTGAAATACACTAGGGCTTATTTGGTAGTCATATTTCTGAATGTAAGGCATTAATTTCTTTAATACATCCTATAGCTTTTTAAAAAAACAAAATTGTTGTTGTTGGAAAAAAATAATAGTGTGATGTTTGTAAAATGTGTTTCCCATCCATGACTAAGGGTGGAAGTTCTGCCATGAAGCTACTTGAACAGGAGGTGAGCAACTTAAAGAAAGTGAACCATGATCTTCTAATACACTTGGAAGAGATGCTTGAGATACCAAAGGTAAGATTTTATTAATTGCTGCACTAGTGTTGGTAGGCTGGAAAACCAACAAAAAGAAGAACTGTCTCTGTTCCATGGTAACTCATTATATATTTTATTTAACAGTTTTGTAATTTTACACAAATTCTACAGCTCTTGACTGAAAATTTGTGGACATATTTGTATATTATTTGCCTCTAAATTCCTGCTAAGCCAATGTCTGCAATATAAATAGCAGTTCAACAGAGGACAAAACAATTTATGTCAAAGGAAATACCTGACTAAGCCAACTTTGTTTGCCAGTCTCTGATAGCTAGAGACAATTATTACAGCCTGGGTTTTCATTTCTGCCTTCTTCCAATTCTCATATCTTCTCCTTCTCCCCCTCCCCCCCTTCCCTATTCTATTAAGAAATAGTGCAACAGTAATTAAATACAGTCACCATGAAAATTACAGGGTTGTTTCTTTACTCTGTCTTGTCTGTAATATAAACTAGCAGTTCAACAGAGGACAAAACAGTTTATGTCAAAGGAAATACCTGACTAAGCCAGCTTTGTTTGCCAGTCTCTGATAGCTAGAGACAATTGTTACAGCCGGGGTTTTCATTTCTTCCTTCTTCCAATTCTCATATCTTCTCCTCCTCCCCCGCCCCCCCTTCCCTATTCTATTAAGAAATATTGCAACAATAATTAAATACAGTCACCATGAAAATTACAGGGTTGTTTCTTTACTCTGTCTGTTTGCTGTAGTGCTCTATAAGGAAGGTGGTCCTCTTGCATGTCTGTATCATTTCTAATGAGGGGAAACATCAGATTATAAGTAGTCTTTCCATTGTTTATAGATATCTGTTGCTTCAGTAAATTGTTGTAAAGCCAAAGAATGGTGGAAATCTTATATTTTAGGTTAAATTACTACCATTCTATCTTTAACTTACTATTACTTATTGGAAAGGTGTTCATACTGAGCTGAACAGAAAAGTTCCCAGGACTTGATAATGACAACACAATATAAATATTGCAGTAAAACATGTAAAAAAGTGTTTGTTTTAAGTTTTGGGGATTTTTTTGGTGTATTGGTCAGAAGTATCATTTGAGTAATGTATTATAGTTTTCACTCCTACGTGCTGAAAAGTTTCATTTTATATTTTTTCAAATGTTGGTACTTTCTTAGGCTTTCTGTAAAAGTCATGATGATGCATTGAATGGAAAAGGCTGTAAACCAAATCCATACTTGTTTTGAAAACATAGTATTTTTATACATTTTTTAAATGTACATGTTTTGAAAGCTTGAGAATTTCTTGTAGTAAGCAGTTGGCAATATTTGTGGCAGGTCAATTGTCTTTTATCTCCTGTTCATAGAATACTAAGTACATTGTGGTTCTAGGTCATCACTGCAGCTGGAGCACTGCTATTAATTATATATATTGTTATTACATTAAAAGAAACAAAACTCAGAAATAACAAAATCATTACATTCTGTCTTTATTAATGTTAGCAGATATATCTTGTAATGGAGCTGTGTGAGGATGGAGAACTAAAAAATTCTTTGTAGTAAAGGATGTTTTACAGAAAATGAGACAAGGCACATCATTCAGAATCTTGCTTCAGCAATAGCGTATCTTCACAGAAAGGATAATTAAGTTCCTCTGTCTCTCCCATATGTTCATTGATTTTGAGTGTTCATATATTTAACAACAGTTACTGATTGTTATTCTTATCTGTTATTTATTTCATAGTATAAAGATAGTCTGGTAAAGAAAAAGAAAAATATACTACATTAATGCTTTTCTAGAACTTTATTTTTCTTACATATGCAGTAACTGCTACCATTTTTCTTTTATTTCTCTTTCTGTACCAGCTATCAATAATTACATGTATTATTGTTTCCTAACTCACAACTGCTTTGCATTATAACATTAACTTAGTTTAGTTGTTAAATGCACAGTCTATTACAGGAGGCAAAAAAGCAAAATGGGATTGTTTCTGATACTTCTCAACAGTATGCGTCGCATTTAGGGTTCGGTAAAAATCTGCATTTTCATCCACTGCACAGAAGCATTCCAAATCTGCACAGTACTAACAGAGTTAACCTGTCCAGCCAAAAATTTAGAACTGGTAGGTAGTGTAGGATTGTGAATAATTCTGGAGCTTTATACACAGAAATTATGAATCTTTCTGTTACAGCACACTATTATTAGAAATCCTGCATTTTTTTTTACCTTCAGTTTTTTCCATGGAGAAAGAGGGGGTTATGGAATGGTATCTTGTCTAAACAAGCCTTGTTTCTTCTGTGTGCTCATTGGAATGGCAGAAACTTCTACTGGTTTTGCACATGAGAATGAACTGCAGGTATGAAAATATGTGCAAATTTGATAAATATACAATATAAACACTACTTTTTTGTTAGATTACGTCAGCTGATCTACTGATATTAAGGACTGAACCAACATGAACTTTTTCCTTTATTACAGGACTATGGGAAGCAATGAAATTTGAAAATTTGAAATACTTATATGACTCCCTGGATGAAATGGGAAAGATGCTTTTGGTTAGGCTTCCAGTAGCTCAGAGTAAAATGCACTGGAACTGATCAAAGAAATTACTCAAATGAAAGAATTTAAAACATTTCTGTCAGAATGTCTTCACTGCAACTGATAACATATTATTTCTTTATCTCTCTCAGCAGATATTTTTCACAGAGATCTAAAACTGGAAAACATTTTAGTTAAAAGCAGTGACATCAATGAAGCAAATGAAATGAAATTAAATATAAAGGTAAGATGACAATTGTAGCAGTTCTGCTTCAAGAACTGGTTTTAATATCCAGGTATTACTGGGAGACCTGTTTTTGATTCCTATTAGCAGCTTTTGAAATGAGCTACTAAATGGTGTTATTAGGGGAAGAAGGAATCATCTTGGAAGCTAAGTGCTACTGTTGAAAAAGGCTTCTATTTAAAAAAAAAGGTAAGTATATTTCCAGATCAATTAAAAAAAAAAAAAATCCTTAAAGTAACCATACTGTGTTCATCTATATCTACACTAGTATAGTCCCAAGCCATCAGTTTCCTTAAAGTAACCGTACCGTGTTCGTCTGTGTCTACACTAGTATAGTCCCAAGCCATCAGTTACAGGAAGCCAGCAGATGCTGTAAGATGTAATTAATTTTTAAATTAAGAATATTGTTGATTTAATATAAATCTGTATGGAAGATGCTGTGAATAGGTTTTTTTTGTTTTGTATTGTTTTTTGGCTGGGTTTTTTGGTGTTTTTTTTTTTTTAAATCATGTTGCATTTTGAATGTCAGAATTCCTCGTGTCAGAACCCCTCATGGTTTTGTCACTTGGAGCAGGGAAGAAAGAATTGAGTTTAGGTAATGACAGCCTAATCTATAACACCCAAAATGCCTGCGAGGGGCTACTAGAGCATAGGAGCTGCTACCCTCCCCCTGCCATTTTTCCCCATTAAGAAGAGTGGCTAAATTGTAATATCCTGGAAATACTAAATTTGTGACAAAACCTCACTTATTTCACCATCATGTACAGTGTGACTCTAATATTTTGAGTCAACTTTTCTTAGTTCCAGGGCTTTGATATTGTGCTGCTTATGGCATTACAGTTTTTTGAAAGACACAGACTTTTAGCTTTGTCTCCTTACAGGTAACTTTTAAGGCAACGATAATGTGGTCCTATTTCATTTCATTTCATTTCATTTCATTTCATTTCATTTCATTTCATTTCATTTCATTTTCATTTCACTAATATCTCAAATAGGTGGTGATAATGTGGTCCTATTTCATTTCATTTTCATTTCATTAATATCTCAAATAGGTGGTGCTTAAAGGGCTTCACTAATATCTCAAATAGGTGGTGCTTAAAGGGCTGAGGAGACAAAATGCAATAATCTTACTCCTTCCCAATATTTTAACTAATGTAAACTTAAGGAAGTAATTTTCACTTGTAGAGACCAGTAAAATCAAAAGGTGCAGCTAAGGTTTTTTTGTTTTAACAAAAACCCAACAAACCGACCCCTCAAAAACGCCTCAAACACCGCTCATCTTTGCAGTTAAAACTTTGCCCACTGTAAAGATTTTTTTGTGGGTTAGGAGAGGGTGGACACACAAATGTTGGTTCAAGCGAATACCAGGATAATATACAAGAGAAAAAAGTTTAGAAAAGAGTTTCTAAATGTGAGTGTATTCTCACTGTCTCTCAGGTTGCTCACTCTATTTCCATACCGAATAAAATTAGTTTAGTTAATCTTACACAAAAGCAAAAGTAACACTCCCTGTTTTTAGTTAAGATTTTCTAAGGTTTTCATTACCTTTTGGTTGAATGTTGGAGCTGGTGGTGTACTCTGATGCCTGGTTCAGAACAGCAGAACAACAAACAGAAAACTGCCTCCAGGAGGTGAAATTTTCGCTTTGTATCTTCTTTTTCTTAAAGACCAACTTGAGACACAGTAGAATCTGTATCAGTGTATGGATGGATCAGCAAAAATGCCAAAGCTGCTGACTCACTGATTGGCTGGCCCTAAAATGCTACCCTGAGGATGGTGGTGGGTGAAGATCTGCTGCTCAGTTGGGTTTGAGCCATGCCGAAGTTCATCTCTTTCTGGTGGAGATGATGAAGGCACATTTCCAGCCATTTTTCTGTCTTGCTGCTACATGTTCCAACAGCTGTGAGGAGGAATGGACCCACTGAGAGCACGCTGTAGCTGTCAGCTGGGGAGTTGTCCATGTTCATGTGAGAGTCTAGGTTCTCATTTAGGTTCTTAACAAGCACCACTCTGATTTATCAGCAACTTGGTTTTGTTTATCTTCACCTTCTAACTTCTGTTTCTGTTCCTCCTTGTCCACAGCAGTGTAGCCTCTCCACCATCAGTCTGCTGTAGTTTGGCTTCCCAACCTGCTTCATTCACAGAGAACGTAAAGTGGTCAGCAGGGATTTGCCCTATGCCGTTGGACTTAGTTAAGTGTGAGTTTGAATGTCAAGGAAAAAAAAAGCACTATATAAAAAAAATAATGCTTAGGTAGTGGAACAAATTGCTCATCAAAGTAATTACAGGACAATCCATTAGTGGTATTCTGAATTTCAGTTAGAATTTATTCTCCTTATTTTGAGTTCTGCTATAAGGAAATGAAGCTAAGGTACATGCCTTGCAAGGTCAGATTTTTTCCTACAGAAAAATATCATTTCTTCAGCTACTTGTAGCTTTTGTTGGAAGGGTATGGAATCACCATTTTAATTTGAATGCTCCCTCTACCAAACAACATTGGGATGACCTAAGATCTCTTGGAAATAATTATATTTCATTGTGCTGTTATTCAATCAGCCTTCACAGTTCTTTTGAGACGTAGGTAAGCAAAACAGCTGCATAGGTTCTTTACCTCCCATTTTCAGGCACAGGTGATGGGTAGTGCTTTTTTGGAAAGGTTTCTTTTAATAGTCTTGGGCTTTATCATCTGTCTCTAAATGGCTCAGTGGAGTCAAGATAAATGGGGCTCTGAAGAAAACAAGCATAGAGACAAAGAGTGAAGATAAATGGGGCTCTGAAGAAAACAAGCAATGATTTCTTTTAAATCAGCTCTGGAATATGTTTGCCTACACATGTTCCTTCTTTCTCTTGCTATTGTGGAAGTTCAAAAGCTGAAATTCTTCACTGGTTGAGAATTTGAATAGTATTTAATGTTATGTCATCCTTTAAGCCTGCCTTGGAAGGTTCATGGGTACTTAAAGCCTAGACAAAGTTGGCAGGTGACATTGTTGACCAAAGAATCCGAAATCAAGTGCCGGTGGTTTTTGCAAATGTGCTGTTGGTGTCCAGAGGTGACCTGGCCACTTTTCAAACTCCCTTCTGCATAAGAGAGACAGAAGAGCTCCATACTTCCCAACTACTCACGGGAAAAGAGGTAGAGCTGTTGCACACCAGCTGAGGGCTGCTGCCAATCACCGCTTGGGTCAGTTGATTGAGGGGACGTTCTCACTCCACTCACTGTCAAGTTTCCAAAGGAGATGAGCAAGCAGGTTCCTGCAGTGAGGACAAACAGCTATTCCAGCTGATTGTACCTCTTCAGAGCGAAAGCAGTTATCACGCAGGCCATCACTTTATAATCAATACCTACAGGCTGTATGAAATTAACTCTATATCTGCTATAACAAAAGAAGGCTGCAGTTAGGAAAGATTTTGTTCAGGTGGTAGATGTTGCTGTAGAGGAGTCCGAGTTCTTGATTAATGATATCCCTTCATGATGTTGTACTCTTCATTGTTGGGCACTTCTTTTCTGCTATTTTTTTCTCTTCACTCCTATAGGCCAGCAGGTACTTATTATAATCTCTTAAGTGATATGCAGAACTAATGTTTTCTTATTTTCTCATGAGCATTTTCCACGCCCTCCATGCAGGCAACACCCACTCTGCATTTTCATTCTATGTGGTGTTGTCTTCAGATTGCCTCAATCTACATTATACTAATGGTAAATTAAGTTCAATGCAAGTAACATGTTCCATTGTTAGAAGGTCAGATTTTTCTCTGTTGCTGGGTGTTTTTGAAGCCAACAGTGCCAGCTGAATCACAGTGCCTCTCTCTGGTTACATAAAGCGAATTTGTAACATCTGATGTGCTGCAGAAACCTGGAGGAATCTCCAGCTAAACAATGGGATTAAATTCTAAACCAGTTTTTTTTCTTAGAAAATTACAATCCAAACAATGTGCCTATTCCAGTGGATGACACTGCTTATTATTTGATGTTGAAATGGAAGTTTAAAAAAACCACAAAAGCAGGTAATTATGATGTAGCCTGTCCAAAGGGCATGCTTTTCAGGTTCTTTTTTTTTGTGTGTATTTGTTTTTTGGTTTGCCTTGTTGTTTTTTTTACTTTGCCTATTTAGGCAATGAATGCTTTGCATTCCGTCATATAAAGATTTGTACCACTTTCTGATTTATACTGCATGCTAGAAAGTACTCCATTATCAAATATAGCATACACTTTTTAATTCTATGAAGTTCTTTTCCTCAATGGTATGTACCAGCAATGCATTTCATAGCTTGCTCATAACAGACTGAATAAAAAAAAGAAACCCTTTTTGGAGGAAGATAATTAGTCCTTCTGACATATTGATTGATGAAATACTAGTAGTATTAAATACCTCTGTAAGTGAGGCGGTTGCATGGGATGAAATTACTTTCCAATTTACTAATCGTGACAGAAACATAGAGTCTCAACACTAGAAGGAACCTCAAGTCATTTGATTTATTTATTTCTCTGTCCAAAGAAAGAAGCAGCTATACTTAAGTCATTTCTGATGAATATTTGTGTAAAGGGTACTTAAAGACCTCCAGTAATGGAGACTCCGTAATCTTCCCAGGCACTCTAGTCTGATGCTTCATTGTCCTTCCAGAAACTTTTCCTCCTGTCCACCCTGAACCTTCAGTTTGACAATCAGCTTAAAGTTATATATAGAGGCCATGATCTAATCACTTTTTTAATTATAAATTTTCAGTTAACTCACCTGCAGCCACATAATTGCTCGAGCTGACCTAAAGGAGGTGGTGGGAGCCTGTGTGTGGGGGTATGGAAAATGGTGGAACTGTGCTTCATATTTTCAGACTATTATTTCTCTTCCTGTCCACCATGGGTATGAAGAACAGTAGCCACTTTCCTGTTTTCAGCAATTCTGTATCACACTCCTTCCTCGGTTTCTTGTACTTTAAACTTAACAAAATGAATTTTCTCAGTCCTATCCTGCATTTCCGACCTTTGCACCGGACTCGCTTTGCTCCATTTGGTACCTGTCATGTCAAAATGGGAGTATCCAAAACTGAGCACAATAAATAGTAGAATCCTCACCCGTGCTGGGCTGAGTGGAGAGATTGTTTCTAAGTACTGGAGGCCTAAAACACAGGTGATGGCTGTCTTTTTGTAATTTATTTAGGGACTCTGAAGTCCATACAAAAGAACATGAGGTAAGTGCTGGAAATCAGGTCATTGGCCTGTTTTTTCACCTTTAAGCAGGCTTCGAACCCAGACAAGGGGAGGAGTGTTGGCCTTGGCCTCCTCAGAAAGGGTGGGCATGCACTAAGAGGTTTTGTACCAGAGTGGCTGCTCTGTGCTAGTCCTGCCTCTCAGAGGTGTTGTCTGGTAACACTGGAACTGTTAACTCACATTTGGTTTGATTCACAACAGTCCTTGAGCTGCTGTCTGACCAGCTCTTCTCCTCATGTTTGCATTCTGAGCTCATCTTTCAATGTATTTACAGCCATTCCTGGCTTGGTGTTGCCTTCAGATTTAGTAAGCATACTCTTGGATCATCCAGGTCATCGATTGTAATGGTGTCATACCTAGGCCAGACACCTACAAAACATCCTTTGATGCAGCCTTCCACTTTGACAACGAACAAGTTACAAGTATTTTCTGAGAAGTGTTCTTTATAAACATGCGTGCATTGTTCCTGTGGAATTTTAATGCAGACAGTACTATGAACAAAGTTGCATGAATCAGTATCAAAAGCCTTACTAAAATAGAGATATGTGATATTTAGTGTCCCTCCTCTAACCCCAAAGCCTGTCAGCCTGTGCTACATGGAGATTTGTTCCTGATTGGTACGTAATGGCTGTTACTTACCTCTTTGTTTTCATCTAGGTGCTTATTATTTCCAGTATTTTCCTGGGAATTAAAATTGATGGGACACATCTGTAATTCTTTAATGCCAACTGTCCCACCCTCTTATGGCTGGATACCATGATTGCCTTTTTCAGTTTTCAAGTATTTCACTTGCCTTCCACTAGTGCTTCTTGAACCACTTATAGCTCTGAAAAATCTTGTCAGTTTTTAAAGTACTCTAGAATGAACTTTATCGTTTATGGCTGATTTTAAAATTCCAGCCTAAGTACTGGCTGACCTTTTGCTTCTCTGTAAAAAACTGAGGTCTTGCCCCTTTGTCATTGATATTGATTGTGCAAGCCCCTGCTTGCGGTTGACATTTTGGTTAAGACTGATGTAAGAAGACATTAAATAAGTTTGCCGTCTGAGCATCATCTATCAATTGCATTCTTGGTTGAATGCAATACCAGCCTCTTTATTCATTGTCTTCCTACCACTCATATACTTATAGATTATTTCATTTTTAGTTACATCCCTTGTTAGTTGCTCCTCGTTTTTCCTTTCTGATTTTGTCCCTCTATACTTATGTTTTCCTTTTGTCTTATTTCAGTCTTTTATATGTTCCCTTCTTGTGCGTGAGACTTGTGGAAATTCACGATTTAAACAGACTGATTTATTAATTAAAAAAATAACTGTAAAAGTAATAACGATTTCCCGATTCAATCATTTTATTTTCTGTAGGATATGTATATAAAGTTATAAACTTTATATAATTTTGTAAGTTTTCCTAGGATGTTAATGGCATGAACTACTGCTGGTTTAAAATATTCTCAAAGCAATTGATTAAGAATGAGATGGAACTGTAGTATTTGGCCAGTTTGGCAATACTAATGGTAACAATCTCCTTTGAAGTCTTGTTTTACCAGTTGTGGTATTATCAAACCATTACATTAATGGTTCTCAGTCCCTCAACATATTAATTAGATATCTGAAGCTTGGTACCTACTTAAAACATAAAAAGCCAAGATGACAGTTAACCAAGCTGTTTGGCTTGGTGGGACAACCCTTCTCTCTGCAATCTCCTTTAAAGTCTTGTTTTACCAGTTGTGGTATTATCAAACCATTACATTAATGGTTCCCAGTCCCTCGACATATTAATTAGATATCTGAAGCTTGGTACCTACTTAAAACATAAAAAGCCAAGATGACAGTTAACCAAGCTGTTTGGCTTGGTGGGACAACCCTTCTCTCTGTCAGTCTCCTCTTCTACTGTGTGAAGGTTTTTGTCTTCTGTTCCTTACTGGGGATAAGTATTTCGTCTGGAAGAAAAGACTGTAAATTTTGCTATGAACTCACAACCACATCTCCCATGATACAGTAGATAAAATATCACTGAGATGGCTCCAAAGTAGTATCTTTTTGACATGTGACTGAAAAGATATACTGTGATTAGTGAATAGATTATAAAGAAAAGACCATAAATTTTGCTGTGAACTCACAACCACATCTCCCATGATACTGTAGATAAAATATCACTGGGATGGCTCCAAAGCAGTATCTTTTTGACATGTGACTGAAAAGATATACTGTGATTAGTGAATAGATTATAATTTGTGAATTTTTAATCAAGGATATAAATAAATAGGTTTGAAAAAAAAAATTAGGGTGTTTTGGCATTGATTTTGTTCATCATATGATGGAAATATGTTTGAAAAAAAAATAGAGTATTTTGGCATTGATTTTGTTCATCATATGATGTATTCAAGCTAATGTGTGCCAACAGAGGCTCTTGTGTTTTGCAAAAGCCCCTGTGCCTTAGGTACTACACATATCTAGGAGAAAAATAAAAGTTTGTATGGTGTCTTGCAATACTTTAAGTCAGTCTGTTATGATTACTGCTTTAGTAACTTACTGTGGGGAAAAAGAATACTAAGTTTAATCATACAGCTAATGTCACGATGTCACCACCCCCTTTACAGCTAAATGATAAAAGTGAGGACACACCAGCATGAATTGTTAAGGTCTGTACATTATTCATTTAAACATCTGCTGTTGGTTCCTCTTTACATATGGGAATAAATTATACCACATCAGCACATTCTTCATGCTTTGTGTTTAAGCATTTAAAAGTTTTTTTTTGTATTATTAATACTATTTTTTCTGCTTGGTTGGCAGCCCCTGAAGTTTTCAGTGCCTATGACTACAGCCAACAGTGTGACATTTGGAGCATAGGTGTCATTATGTACATGCTGTAAGTAGCTTGTAAAAGTAATATAAAATGTACAGACCCATTTATAATACAAGTGCTTACAGTTTTGCAGTGAAATAAAAAATAAACCTGTGTGCTAAACTTTCACAAAAGCCTGAACTGTTACAATTGCTTGCGTGTAAACATTACAAATTTCTCTGCAAAATAAAGTAAAAGAGACAGTTCAGTGTTAAAAATCGAGTATTTGATTTGTGAAGCACTTTATAATCCTGAAATAACAGGATTATAATAACAGTTACAGAATATTGCAGTGTAACACTTTAAAACTAAACTGAGAGTTTAGGCCTCTCTTTTTCATATGTTGGCTGGATCTATATATGAGAACTAAGTTATTGATTTACAGGTTACTGGTCAAGTCCTCCAACGGATTGAACAAACCATGCCATCAAGGTAAGGGCTTTTCTTTTTCACCTCTGCCTGTCGTGGTTGTGGAGATATTTGGGGGCTGTACAGGTTATCTACATCCTTTGAAAGTTCATTAGTCTGACGTTATTAGAGGAAGAAATGAAATTTTACATTTGTAAGGTTACATGTACATTTTTTATTGAAGTCTTCCATCATTTCTAACATTGATCTTAGTTACAAATAAATAATTCGTCTCTGAAAAATCTTATCCTGCCCATACTAGCTAAATAATATAAAAAGGTCCCCCAGCAATTAAAAATCAATTGTAGCAAAGTACATAAATTACCATTCATATGATGCAACTAAAATGTCACGCTCTGTGCAGGAACCTTTTTTACTCTCATATTGTATTAGCTTGCAATTTTTTCCCCACTTTCAGTCTTTCACTTGTCCCCAGATGATGCTTTCGTGCCAATGTTTTAGAACATTACCACTTGCCATTTCATTTGTTGTTATTATTTTTGTCCTGTGATTGTTTTACTTCTGTTGCATACAGCTGAGTTCTTTTATAACTTCAGACTTTGTGCGTGAGCATGCAGACACAGGCACACAGTTTCATAACCTCCTCTTTTCCAGATGTTCTTTGGTTTTGTTCCTCAGGGTTTTTTTTTCTATACAATTAGCTCACTTTTCTTCTTGTGTCAGCATGATAAAGTGTTCATATCTTTAGTGCCTTTATTTTTTTTTAATTTCTAAAATCCACGGGTACTTTTTATGCTGATACAGAATGAGTTTTATTGTTGTACTTCGCGATATTAATGTTTGTATCACAGTAGCAGGATTTGCACAACATAATACAATAGAATATATTATAAAACGGTTGGTAGAAATTGGATGGCTCGACTGGCTAATAAGAATCCAGAGCAGTGCCTGCAATCAGCACAATTCACAGCTCAGAACTTGTGAAACTCAGAACAGTGAACTGTGCTGATTGCAGCCAGAGCTTAGAACTTCTGATCTTCCTTAATTAGCAATATAAATATTTTTTAAAATTAGCATTTTGTAATCACAACAGTGTCAGGAGAAAGTAACATTAATTCACCCCTTGTTGTGTTGACTACGCAAGAATGAAAATAGTGCGCATGAATTAATAGAATACAACTCACACTCCTTTTTATTGCTTAATTTTAAAATAGTAGTACAGAAGCCGCAAGATCACCTCCTGATTTTAATTCCGGTTTTGCAAATTACTTTCCTTCACACCCTGAATAATAGCTTGTGCTCCTCTAATGGGTTTAAAGGTACTTCTTACAGCCATTATTGCTACCATCACAACTTTGACCCTTCTGGGCTACAGCTAATGCCTCCCTGGCAATTTGCTAGCTGCCAGAGCTTTCCTCGGTGCAGATGGCATGCTCCATCTTGGTACCAAGGGTATTATTGCCACGACAGGCTCAGTCTCTACCTATATGGGGAGCAGAAGCCCTGAGGTGACTCATGAACTCTGTTTTCATGAATGTTAATGCACAGGGTCGCCTCTGCATAACGGGGCAATGCCAGCGTGATGGATTTTTATACCTAATTTAAACTGAGGTCTACTTTATACTTTCCGTTTCATTTCTATTTTAACTTATACTAATAGAAACATACACAATAGTAACCGGCAAAAAGAAAATCCGTTACAATGCAAAAGTATATCAGCACATTGAAAGAGTGGACTAGGGAGAGCCTTGCTGTCTGTCACACTCAGTGAGTGTGTCCCATACGCTGCTCTCTAATAGCAAAGGGTCAGGGGCTTCTTTTTCCTGTGCAATCTAAGCTATTGCATTTCTTGCTCATTCTTCCAATTGGGCTCAGAGACTCTGGCCCCCGCAATGGTTCTCAAAAACCTTTGAGCAACTAAAGAAGTCTAGGATGCCTAATAAATTACTTCCTGCATTGCAGCAGTAAGAAACCTATTAAGAAAATGAGCTACTTTTTGCTCCTTTCTAAAGGCACAGATTTTTTTTTTTTTTTCCTACAGATTTTCAAGGTTCTGCATGATACGTTTCATCTACTTAACTTGATTTCTTTAGCTGAATTTATCTGTTGTCTGTCACTGCCTTAGTCTGGAGAGAACTTAGTCCTATCAGTGCATTACAGAATAATGGGCATTGTCACCAGGCAACACTTAGAGTATCATGTCCTGAAATGAGCGCATTCTTCCAATTTTCTGTTCTTTAAATTGAGTTCCATGTGGATTTAAGACCTGAGGGAGATTTGGAAGGAGAATTGGGGGATAAAACAAAGCAGCAATTTTTGTTTAAGACATTTTGAAATTAAAAGTTTTGGGGAAAATGCAATTAAATATTAATTTTATGTTTTACCTTAAAATTAAATATTAAAACCATGTGAATGAAACTCCAGAATATTTCACTTTGATATAAAGTGACAGGCATCCTTCACTAGGATGTGACAATTACATTTTCAGTAGCTACCTCTGTGTTTTGGGAG
This sequence comes from Calidris pugnax, assembly GCF_001431845.1. Classification (NCBI taxonomy): domain Eukaryota; kingdom Metazoa; phylum Chordata; class Aves; order Charadriiformes; family Scolopacidae; genus Calidris; species Calidris pugnax. The sequence goes on from NW_015090994.1 coordinate 394,440, forward strand.
TAGAACTAAAAACATAGTTTGATGCAAATAATTTATCTGATGAAGTTGGTTTCTTTTTTGTTTAATGGCCACAAATAGGTGTATTAAGTTCTTGAAAGTATTTGATATGTAATTTTTGCATGTCAGCTTTGTATAAATAGTATGATGTAAAATCTATTAGAAATTCAATCTGTTTTTATTAGTTTTGATTGAAAAAACAGATGACTTGATATGGTTTTTCATTTGTTATGTGATTAGCAGAGCACAGACCAATACTTACTCTCAAAGTATATTCTCTAATAAACATATATAGTTGATGTTTCTGGCTAATATTTCTGTTGGTAAACAGTAATAGTCACTGAAACCAAATACTAAGAAAATTAAAACAGTAGGTTTGATATGAAACAAATTTTTTAAGGAATGCGTTTGTTTTAGTTTCATATGTATTACCCTTTTTTATTGTTACCACATCATTAAGAATAGAACCGACACAAAAAAAGCAGATAATACAGAAAGAGTAAATTGAATTTACAGACATTCAGACACCACATTTACTCAAATGCTTTACTCAAAATAACAAGAAATAGATACAGAACAAGAATGCAGTCAAAGTACATTTTTATGAACCTATGTGCTCTTAATATGCATACTTATGGATATGTCTTAAAATATTTCTGACATCTTTGCTTTCTTATACTTTTATCTTCTTTATACTGATACCTTAGTTTAAATTAGGCCAAATAAGGCAATGTTCACACTATATAGCTAAAGTAGATGCACATAGAATATAAAGTGAAAAATTAAAAATGATGTTTTATCATAGTATTTTCTGCTTTATGTTTTTATTCTGAAAAATACATCTTTTGTAGCAGTAAAAGCATATTATGTACTTCTGGAACTGAGTTTATCACATTTTGAACAGCAGTACGCTTGACTTTAGGGACACAAGGAACCACTATGTATGGATAAACTGACTTCTTATATAAAATAAGGCTACAGAATAAAATATATCTAGTAATTCTTATACTGAGTCAATGACCTGTGTTTGAAACAAACACTGTTTTTTTAGAAAGTGGGTCGGGACCTAAATGTCTACATTGAGAGTGGTCTGTTCTGTCCTGTTGCTGTTGTTTCAGGTCTTGTGATTGTTATTCACTCAGTGGAGTTTTGGCTAACTAGTTTAAAAAGTGAGACAGGAATTAATGATGGTTCTTATTACTGAAATGGACTGGTTGTTAGGACAGAATTGTTGAATTGTTTAACAGAAAATACTACTTTGACATGAAATAAAAAAGGAAACTGTATGTATAAAGTGTTTTCAGTAAACAAAATCTCTGTTGTGGAAATACTGCATGCGCTGGCAACAGGTTAGCTTTCAGTCAGCCAAGTGATCTGGATAAGTGAGTTACAGAGTAGCAGAATACTGTATTTTCAGTTTAATACTATATTTTCAGTTTAATATTTTTCTAGCTTCTATCTTCAGTTGTTGTATCTTGTTAAACCCTTGGCTGCTACTTTAAAAATCCATATAATATCAATTATCTTTTCCTTATGTGGATACCGAGTGATCAAGATTAAATCACCTTTTAACCTCATAAACTTTTCCCTTTAAATCTCTCTGAGACACATTTTTCAGAATTTGAGTCACTTTTGTACAGTTCTTCTGAAGCTTTCCCAGTCCTGCGAACTTTTTGATTTCACAGTGATCCCATAGAACATAGTTTTTTCCCTCACCAGTGAAAAATAGTAGGTATCTGTCACTGACCCTAATTTTCTTATACCTTTTCTAGCAAACTTAGAAAAAAAGCTTTTTGAACTATTAAGAAAGGGAGGCCTGTGCTTTAACAATCTGATCTGGGAAACAGTGTGGCTTCTAAGTACACAATGCTCTCACAAAATAAATGTTGACAGGATTGCAATGAATATTGCAACAAATTCTACAAACTTAGTAGTTTACATTTTTTTTTCTTGTTTCTAAGTAATATGTGCTTTCTGAAAAGCAAAACTGATGTTAAAAAATAAATTGGCATAAATGATATCATGAGCTAATTTCATAGCATTGTAAGTAAAATATTCTCTGCTGAACTAAAGCACTCAGTTGAAAATGTGTCTAGTTGTTGTTAGCAGAAATGAGATGGATCAAACTGTGTTTTTTTCCTAGCAAAACAATTAGTGAGACTACTTCTGAAAGTCGATCCTGCTCACCAAATCACAGCTAATTAATTACTTGATAACCAGTGGATAACAGTGAGTTTTGAGGCAGTATCATTTCTTCACCCCGTGTTTTACCTCTTACTTATTTGGTACATAAAGATGCTGTATTGCCTCAGTGGAACTCAGGGAGGAAAATTTTAAAAAAACCACAACCAAAGAAACAAAACACTTGTAGGGGCCTTATCCAAAGCTCCCAAATCCGTTAACATCTTTTGCTTGTATCCCATGGGCTTCTGATAAGCCTGTTGACTAGGAGAAGCTTTACACTGTGTTCCTTACCCAAATCAACTTTACCTGATTTCACCGTATATTTTGACATGATATGGAAGGTTCATGTCAGATTTAATTAATGCTCACAATATTCGAAATTAAAGCAGAGGGAATGGATATATCTGCTACTTAAGTATAATGCTGATAACAGGAAACAAGGTAAGGGCTTTTCTTTTTCACCTCTGCCTGTCGTGGTTGTGGAGATATTTGGGGGCTGTACAGGTTATCTACATCCTTTGAAAGTTCATTAGTCTGACGTTATTAGAGGAAGAAATGAAATTTTACATTTGTAAGGTTACATGTACATTTTTTATTGAAGTCTTCCATCATTTCTAACATTGATCTTAGTTACAAATAAATAATTCGTCTCTGAAAAATCTTATCCTGCCCATACTAGCTAAATAATATAAAAAGGTCCCCCAGCAATTAAAAATCAATTGTAGCAAAGTACATAAATTACCATTCATATGATGCAACTAAAATGTCACGCTCTGTGCAGGAACCTTTTTTACTCTCATATTGTATTAGCTTGCAATTTTTTCCCCACTTTCAGTCTTTCACTTGTCCCCAGATGATGCTTTCGTGCCAATGTTTTAGAACATTACCACTTGCCATTTCATTTGTTGTTATTATTTTTGTCCTGTGATTGTTTTACTTCTGTTGCATACAGCTGAGTTCTTTTATAACTTAAGACTTTGTGTGTGAGCATGCAGACACAGGCACACAGTTTCATAACCTCCTCTTTTCCAGATGTTCTTTGGTTTTGTTCCTCAGGGTTTTTTTTTCTATACAATTAGCTCACTTTTCTTCTTGTGTCAGCATGATAAAGTGTTCATATCTTTAGTGCCTTTATTTTTTTTTAATTTCTAAAATCCACGGGTACTTTTTATGCTGATACAGAATGAGTTTTATTGTTGTACTTCGCGATATTAATGTTTGTATCACAGTAGCAGGATTTGCACAACATAATACAATAGAATATATTATAAAACGGTTGGTAGAAATTGGATGGCTCGACTGGCTAATAAGAATCCAGAGCAGTGCCTGCAATCAGCACAATTCACAGCTCAGAACTTGTGAAACTCAGAACAGTGAACTGTGCTGATTGCAGCCGGAGCTTAGAACTTCTGATCTTCCTTAATTAGCAATATAAATATTTTTTAAAATTAGCATTTTGTAATCACAACAGTGTCAGGAGAAAGTAACATTAATTCACCCCTTGTTGTGTTGACTACGCAAGAATGAAAATAGTGCGCATGAATTAATAGAATACAACTCACACTCCTTTTTATTGCTTAATTTTAAAATAGTAATACAGAAGCCGCAAGATCACCCCCTGATTTTAATTCCGGTTTTGCAAATTACTTTCCTTCACACCCTGAATAATAGCTTGTGCTCCTCTAATGGGTTTAAAGGTACTTCTTACAGCCATTATTGCTACCATCACAACTTTGACCCTTCTGGGCTACAGCTAATGCCTCCCTGGCAATTTGCTAGCTGCCAGAGCTTGCTGCGGTGCAGATGGCATGCTCCATCTTGGTACCAAGGGTATTATTGCCACGACAGGCTCAGTCTCTACCTATATGGGGAGCAGAAGCCCTGAGGTGACTCATGAACTCTGTTTTCATGAATGTTAATGCACAGGGTCGCCTCTGCATAACGGGGCAATGCCAGCGTGATGGATTTTTATACCTAATTTAAACTGAGGTCTACTTTATACTTTCCGTTTCATTTCTATTTTAACTTATACTAATAGAAACATACACAATAGTAACCGGCAAAAAGAAAATCCGTTACAATGCAAAAGTATATCAGCACATTGAAAGAGTGGACTAGGGAGAGCCTTGCTGTCTGTCACACTGGGTGAGTGTGTCCCATACGCTGCTCTCTAATAGCAAAGGGTCAGGGGCTTCTTTTTCCTGTGCAATCTAAGCTATTGCATTTCTTGCTCATTCTTCCAATTGGGCTCAGAGACTCTGGCCCCCGCAATGGTTCTCAAAAACCTTTGAGCAACTAAAGAAGTCTAGGATGCCTAATAAATTACTTCCTGCATTGCAGCAGTAAGAAACCTATTAAGAAAATGAGCTACTTTTTGCTCCTTTCTAAAGGCACAGATTTTTTTTTTTTTTTCCTACAGATTTTCAAGGTTCTGCATGATACGTTTCATCTACTTAACTTGATTTCTTTAGCTGAATTTATCTGTTGTCTGTCACTGCCTTAGTCTGGAGAGAACTTAGTCCTATCAGTGCATTACAGAATAATGGGCATTGTCACCAGGCAACACTTAGAGTATCATGTCCTGAAATGAGCGCATTCTTCCAATTTTCTGTTCTTTAAATTGAGTTCCATGTGGATTTAAGACCTGAGGGAGATTTGGAAGGAGAATTGGGGGATAAAACAAAGCAGCAATTTTTGTTTAAGACATTTTGAAATTAAAAGTTTTGGGGAAAATGCAATTAAATATTAATTTTATGTTTTACCTTAAAATTAAATATTAAAACCATGTGAATGAAACTCCAGAATCTTTCACTTTGATATAAAGTGACAGGCATCCTTCACTAGGATGTGACAATTACATTTTCAGTAGCTACCTCTGTGTTTTGGGAGTAGAACTAAAAACATAGTTTGATGCAAATAATTTATCTGATGAAGTTGGTTTCTTTTTTGTTTAATGGCCACAAATAGGTGTATTAAGTTCTTGAAAGTATTTGATATGTAATTTTTGCATGTCAGCTTTGTATAAATAGTATGATGTAAAATCTATTAGAAATTCAATCTGTTTTTATTAGTTTTGATTGAAAAAACAGATGACTTGATATGGTTTTTCATTTGTTATGTGATTAGCAGAGCACAGACCAATACTTACTCTCAAAGTATATTCTCTAATAAACATATATAGTTGATGTTTCTGGCTAATACTTCTGTTGGTAAACAGTAATAGTCACTGAAACCAAATACTAAGAAAATTAAAACAGTAGGTTTGATATGAAACAAATTTTTTAAGGAATGCGTTTGTTTTAGTTTCATATGTATTACCCTTTTTTATTGTTACCACATCATTAAGAATAGAACCGACACAAAAAAAGCAGATAATACAGAAAGAGTAAATTGAATTTACAGACATTCAGACACCACATTTACTCAAATGCTTTACTCAAAATAACAAGAAATAGATACAGAACAAGAATGCAGTCAAAGTACATTTTTATGAACCTATGTGCTCTTAATATGCATACTTATGGATATGTCTTAAAATATTTCTGACATCTTTGCTTTCTTATACTTTTATCTTCTTTATACTGATACCTTAGTTTAAATTAGGCCAAATAAGGCAATGTTCACACTATATAGCTAAAGTAGATGCACATAGAACATAAAGTGAAAAATTAAAAATGATGTTTTGTCATAGTATTTTCTGCTTTATGTTTTTGTTCTGAAAAATACATCTTTTGTAGCAGTAAAAGCATATTATGTACTTCTATATTTTTCTATGAATCATGCTTGCTTAATTTACTGCTATTCAGTGAATAGCAATTTAGAGATTTGAACATATTTCATAGGTTGTAAGAATCTGGAACTGAGTTTATCACATTTTGAACAGCAGTACGCTTGACTTTAGGGACACAAGGAACCACTATGTATGGATAAACTGACTTCTTATATAAAATAAGGCTACAGAATAAAATATATCTAGTAATTCTTATACTGAGTCAATGACCTGTGTTTGAAACAAACACTGTTTTTTTAGAAAGTGGGTCGGGACCTAAATGTCTACATTGAGAGTGGTCTGTTCTGTCCTGTTGCTGTTGTTTCAGGTCTTGTGATTGTTATTCACTCAGTGGAGTTTTGGCTAACTAGTTTAAAAAGTGAGACAGGAATTAATGATGGTTCTTATTACTGAAATGGACTGCTTGTTAGGACAGAATTGTTTAATGGAAAATACTACTTTGACATGAAATAAAAAAAGTTGTTAGGACAGAATTGTTGAATTGTTTAACAGAAAATACTACTTTGACATGAAATAAAAAAAGAAACTGTATGTATAAATTGTTTTCAGTAAACAAAATCTCTGTCGTGGAAATACTGCATGTGGTGGCAACAGGTTAGCTTTCAGTCAGCCAAGTGATCTGGATAAGTGAGTTACAGAGTAGCAGAATACTATATTTTCAGTTTAATACTATATTTTCAGTTTAATATTTTTCTAGCTTCTATCTTCAGTTGTTGTATCTTGTTAAACCCTTGGCTGCTACTTTAAAAATCCATATAATATCAATTATCTTTTCCTTATGTGGATACCGAGTGATCAAGATTAAATCACCTTTTAACCTCATAAACTTTTCCCTTTAAATCTCTCTGAGACACATTTTTCAGAATTTGAGTCACTTTTGTACAGTTCTTCTGAAGCTTTCCCAGTCCTGCGAACTTTTTGATTTCACAGTGATCCCATAGAACATAGTTTTTTCCCTCACCAGTGAAAAATAGTAGGTATCTGTCACTGACCCTAATTTTCTTATACCTTTTCTAGCAAACTTAGAAAAAAAGCTTTTTGAACTATTAAGAAAGGGAGGCCTGTGCTTTAACAATCTGATCTGGGAAACAGTGTGGCTTCTAAGTACACAATGCTCTCACAAAATAAATGTTGACAGGATTGCAATGAATATTGCAACAAATTCTACAAACTTAGTAGTTTACATTTTTTTTTCTTGTTTCTAAGTAATATGTGCTTTCTGAAAAGCAAAACTGATGTTAAAAAATAAATTGGCATAAATGATATCATGAGCTAATTTCATAGCATTGTAAGTAAAATATTCTCTGCTGAACTAAAGCACTCAGTTGAAAATGTGTCTAGTTGTTGTTAGCAGAAATGAGATGGATCAAACTGTGTTTTTTTCCTAGCAAAACAATTAGTGAGACTACTTCTGAAAGTCGATCCTGCTCACCAAATCACAGCTAATTAATTACTTGATAACCAGTGGATAACAGTGAGTTTTGAGGCAGTATCATTTCTTCACCCCGTGTTTTACCTCTTACTTATTTGGTACATAAAGATGCTGTATTGCCTCAGTGGAACTCAGGGAGGAAAATTTTAAAAAAACCACAACCAAAGAAACAAAACACTTGTAGGGGCCTTATCCAAAGCTCCCAAATCCGTTAACATCTTTTGCTTGTATCCCATGGGCTTCTGATAAGCCTGTTGACTAGGAGAAGCTTTACACTGTGTTCCTTACCCAAATCAACTTTACCTGATTTCACCGTATATTTTGACATGATATGGAAGGTTCATGTCAGATTTAATTAATGCTCACAATATTCGAAATTAAAGCAGAGGGAATGGATATATCTGCTACTTAAGTATAATGCTGATAACAGGAAATTTGAATTTTGCCTCACTCCATCTACAAAAGAACCATTCTGGACTAATGCACATCTTTCTTCTTTTTTGCTAATTGAGGAGAGGTGAACAAGAAGCTGTTTTCCAAAGTTTCAGTGCATTCCTGTGTGGGGGAGAATAGCCACAAGCAAAAGTGTAACTCTACAATGGCCTGAAAAATGAGACAACTTTCAGCCAGTTCTGCCCTGCCATCCTGTGAGTACCCTACTGTCCTGGCCTCATGAAACTGAAGATACAGAAAACTGCCAGCTGTGTGATTTTATGGGCTTTCACCATATATATTCATTAAGTTTGAAACCAAATTCCATATGATAACATAACAAGACCTTGCTATAGTTCATTGTAAACCGTTCCTTCTCTCCATACTATACAACATAACAGGCACAGTAAATTTTAACTGCAATTCTTCATTTAAAGAGCTGGTAGCAGGCTGGCTTTCTTAACTATATATATATATATATAGATATAGATATAGTGCAACCCCACGTTGGTTGTCTTCTATTTGCACTTTCACGGTGAATATGCAACACCTTAATGCATTAGTTTCAATGCAGAAATAAATTTTGGATCTTTTCCATGTTTCTAAATGTTGAGTGATGGCATCATAGACTGCTGACAAAATTCTTTCATGCCAGGGAGCCCACTCTGAAGTTTTGCTGTTGTGGACAGCTTCTTCAGACGTTATTTGGTCAGAAATAAATAAAATCAGGAATGAGCTCAGGAAATACACTGAATCCATTCGTTCCTCCAGCTGATCTACTCGTGGCACATTTTTAAACTGCTTCCTTAAGGGAAAACTTTCTGGATGGATCTTGCCTTTATGCTTCAACATTTCCTGTATGTGACTACCAGTCTTTTCTATTACAGGAGAACCGCAAGGAGATATTTTTGTCTCTTAAATATCTCTACATTAGCACGAGCTGACTTTCAGTGCCATTTTAAGGCTTGGGTTGCTGTGTCTCCAGTTCTAAAGGAGACTTTGGCAACCATCTGCCCATGAGCAGTAGCTCCACCAGTAGATGCTCTGGATCTGCTGTGTGTGAACGTGCTGTGCAGCTGCTCTGCTCGCAGATGGTACTTGGCTGAACCTGCTCCACGGGCTCAGTGCTGTGTGTGTGCAGTGCCCAGTGTTCTGCTGAATTTCTTGAAAAATGGATTTGACCAATATGCCTGGTTTCTTGGATGCTGATGGACCTCTTTAGCATTTTTACTGGTAAATACATCCCCGTATCTGTTCAGTACTGACAATTCCAATTTATTTATTTGTGTGATAAGATTTCTGTTTCATTGACATAAATTATTTATTTTGTATAAGGAGCTAAAAACACCAGAATGGTCATACAAGGTATGTTAAAGGTCTTTCTTACACCATTATCAGTTGCCAAGGATAGATGCTTAGGGGATAAGAACATATAAGAGAATGGTGGTAACAAAGCTCAGTTGGCATTTTTCCACTGATTGATCAAAATATTTTTAAACTCATAAACATCTCCTCATGGCAAAGAATTCCCCAGCTTCAGTAGGCAGCCTGTGAAGGAGGGTCTCCCTTGTTGTTCTGTACCTTCTACCTTCCATCTACATGTTTCATTTGAACCCCCCAGTTGTCTGTCATGCTCATTCTCCTGTGTTGCTTGTGGGTTGTCATATGTATTACATACAGCAGTGTTTGCAGTGGTACTTAAACGTTTTTCCATTTCTAGTAAAAACCTTAGGTTTTTAGAGGTCCTAACTCAGCCTGGTTTTCAGAACTACTGAGCACCTGTGGCTCCCATCTTACTTCAGTGGGAGTTGCAGATACTCGTCACCATTCAAAATCAGGACACCGGTTTCTACTTCATGCTTGTGCCTCCTCAGCCTTTGTGATTTTACAATAGCCAGATGGGGAAATGTGAAAGTGCATTATCATGTAGAGAATTCCACGCGCAAAAAAAATTAACCCCTTGGTGCCATGTGACACATGAGCTTCTGCACAGGACTAAACGCATTTGGCACCGCAGTCTCCCACCAGGAAATTCCTACCATCTGTACCAAAAATTTATGAAGTCACAAGTCATTCCGTATGATTAAAACTGGCAGTTCAAACGTAGGTGCAGCAATTTTATATTCCAGAACAATTCTTTAACAACAAAAATTTTAATTTAAAAGTTACCGTGTACTTATAGCTAAACAAATGACCTCAAGCTCAATTCAAGTTAGTGGATACCTCTGGAGGTTCGTGTGTTGTCAGTTTGAGACCATATATAGTTTTGGCCAGGGGCTATGCAAAGGGTTGATGATTAATTATTTACCAGAAATACTAATTAATGCAGTTCTCTTACTAGTTTTGATTATTCTGATCTTTATACCTTTAAGGAAGGTATGAAACTTTTAAAACTTTTCCAGACACATTTAACTTTTTACATCTGCTAAAAAGAGCAAAAAAGATGATGATAGCACAATATTTTTAAGTTTCTAAGAAACACAAAGATTATATTACCACTACATGTTGTTTCTACATATTCTGCAGGAGTCTATTACTTATATACTGAGTTTTGCAATAAATATTTTTCTGGATACACATATTTTGGTTTGATATTATAATTTTCAATTACTTTAAGCTAGATCTTAAAAATATGCTCTATCTCATTTTTTTTTCTACCTAATACTATATAGTGTATGGATTGTGATATATTTTAACTATAAGACTACTCTACCTCATTTTCTTCACTTCCCCCTAGGAGAATTTGATATTTTCTTAGGTCTGATTTAATGGAAGGTGGTGTTCCCTTTCAGGTAGTGAGGTGTTTTTTTTTCTTGTTTCCTTTTCTCTACTGTTTTTTGGTTTTCTCAGAAGAGATTTTAAGCACATTGATGGTGAACTCTGTTTTGTAATTCTGTGTTATTGTTATATTTTTTGGGGAAATTTGCAGGTACATGAGTATGCTTGACCAAAGAGTAAAAGCAAGACCCTAAATATAAAATACAGCATGTGAGATTTCTTGTTTCTTTTGTAAGCAAATGAAATGCCTAAAGCCTAAATCCTTTCATGCCTGCCTTACAGCCCCAGTTCAGCAAAAGTGTATATGTTCATTCCTGTTCTGCAAATTATTTAATCATGTTTCCAAAGTTTTGTCAGGACTTAAATAATTTGATTCAATGAAGGACTGAGGCGCCTAAGGATGTCTAATGATTCTAAGAAGCAACCTGCTTAGAGCTCTAGATTTAACAAAGCAGCCTCTTGCTTTCCTATCTTAAATTTTCTCAGCTACCTGGAATTGGATCTTTTTGTGCACCTGGACCCCCCTCCCTTGATAGCACTGAGTGGTTCAGAGCCGAGTTACAACCAAACCAGTTTCCTGACAGAGCGCAGTAAAAATCACAGCTTTCTTTTGGCAACTGGCAGAGACACAACTGTTTTGTGTGGCAGCCTCGTGGTCAGAGTCCTTGCTGAGGATGCAGGAGTCCTGGGCTCCAAACACAGTATAAATGTGCCTACAGGCAAAGGCTGGTGCTGGGTGAGAGCACGGCATTGCTTTTTCTTTCCTTGCCTGAAGTAATGATATTTGGGTGGGATGGCTTGCGAGAGGATCATTTTCTGGGGTTCTGTACAGTGGGCATCCGACAAGAATGATAAGGGCTAAAATACGTACTGCACAAGTGCATTTAATACACATACATCTTCACTCTGCACAAAATATGGAACTTGAATCCAACATTTTTGCTACCAGTAAAATAGTGCTTTCTGTTGTCTCAATAAAATATATAGCAGTTGTACTCCATGATGTTTTTCTAATACACGTTCCCTTTTGTTCATATTGTCTGTAATTACTTGTGGGTTTATCACGGTCCTTGTAAGTTTATTCCATCTTAGTTACCTTATGTTTAGAATTTCCATTTCTTTGGATCAGTCTCTTCTTTTAATTGATGGTTGTATTCAAGATTTCTCTGAACTAAATCAAAAGCATCGTCTATAGCTTTCTTCTGTATAGAAAAATCTAGAAACCAGGCAAGACAGTTGCTCCTTTTTCCCTTGTCTGTAGTTACATTGGTTTTTCTTATACTCCAAGGCCTTTCATTGTGTACCAAGGCTTTTCTCTGACTCTGCCAATTTTCCCCATGGTATCAGAAGCGTTTTAGTATTTCCAGACATCTTGTTCTTCCATTTTCGGTGTATCGTGCCTAATTTGAAAGTTCTTCTGTTTACAACATTTTAATTGTTTCAGTGGAGTGCTTACTGGATTCTGAACATCTGATAATGAATCAAGAGTTTAATGGTTCTGTTCCTTGCTCTCAGTTTACTGGTGTTACCTAAAATTCCATACATGCACCCCCCCATACGCTAACTGAATTTTTGTCCCCTAAAGTCTAAATCTAAAATACTTCACACTGATGCTTTGAACAGCTCTTGAAAATTATCACTTCAAGCTGTCCTTCTCCTTGGTGTTTTTAAATTGGTGACAGAGATTAACAGAATAAAGTTGCTCATCACGCTTGAAAAAAACTTTGTATGTTAGATGTGTTCATGGAGAGTAGAGTTTATTGTATTTTCCGTATTTGGATATCTCTGCATTTTTGTCTTGAATCCTGCTAAAGTTTGCTTCCTAAAAATTGAGCAGAAGAAAAAGTTGAAATGGAAACAAAAGGAACAGAAACCACATAGAAACCACTTTTTTTTTTTTAATTTTTATTGCTTATTTCTTATTTTTTGTCAGTTAGGTTGATGGTTGGACTAGATGATCTTTAAGGTCCCTTCCAACCTAGGCAATTCTATGATTCTAGTCTGACAGTTAGTAAACCTATCAGACAATCCTTTTACCTGCAGTTGGCACCAGGTGCTAGTCAATGAAACCCAACAGGTGTTCAAATGAGCCAACACAGATAATTAACTTAAATGGTCCTATTTTCTTAAAAACTGTCAGGAAATAAACTTCCTCTTCTCTTTTATGTGGTATACAGTTATCTGGAACACTGTAAGGCCTAGATTTTTAAAAAAATGCCTCTTTTTAAAGGCCTCAGATTTTGTGGGTGCAATTCACTGCATGTTACATATTCAACTACATAATTGTTCATGCAAAAGAAGTAGTTAAAATGGGTGTCATCAGTTATGCCCATGCTTGTCATAATTGCAGATGTAAATCTGCATCTGTAGAGATGAGGTTGTTTTGCAAAATCAAAACTTACCTTTCTAATGGATATGAGTGTTCATGCTTTGATTATTTGGTACGTATGTGTACATTTGAAACAAAGGAAATACTCTCTAAATACCAGTCTTCGTGTAAAAGAAAACAAATAGCAGTTTGAAATAAGAATTGGTGGGAAAGTGGGGGAAAATGGGGGAAGGAGATCTAAAAAAATGTCTTTGACCTCTTTCCTCTGTTGCATCCTCTATGCAACCTTGGAAAAAACCATCATAATTATATGTTGTGTTGCATTTTTCCAGTCTGTACAGTGCAAATAAAAATCTACCTGGTAACTATATATCATTAATGAATATTAGAAAAAAGTATCCCTGATGTTAGTGAAGTACTCTAAGAGCATCAGAAGATTGGTAGTATTAATGCAAAATACTATCCCTTAAAAATAAGTAAGAGGACAACTCTATTTTTCAGAGTTGTGTATAAACTTTGCATATAATATGCATGTGCCTTTCTCTCCAAACTTTGATACATAATTGCCCGGTTTACTGAATGGTGAAAGGAGCCAAACCAAAATTATTTCAGATTATTCAGTGTGAGCTGAGATGACAGGAGCCTGAGTAGTCTAAGAAAAATTGTTTCTTCTTCCTTCTGGACCCATAAATTGTTGCACTACCCATTCCAGGTTAGGCTAAGTAAAACGGGAGTGTTGTCTAGGCACCTTCATTAGCTCAGTAACGTAAAGAAATACTGATGGATACAGAAACAGGGAGAAGAAGGGGCAGTAGAAAATTTCAGAGAAATTCTCTAACTCTGGGTTTTCTTGATGTTGCTTTTGCAGAAAAGCTAAAATTCCTTTGCAAATTTTTGGGATCCGTAGTTGAAGGAGTTCTGGGGAAAATATCACCTGCTTCACCCCTGACTGTGGTAAGGAAAACAGCAGTAGTAGTGCTTGCAGGGTTGTGCTTGCAAAATAGATGACTAACATTTGGAAATCTTTTTTTTTTTAATCTGACTGTGGATTATTGTGCAGGATTTATAAATAAATAGGGCCATTACTATGGTGTTATGTTTTTAATAGTAGTTCCTAGATTTGCTGAAGTCAAAGTTTAATAAAATTTACTGCTGCATCTAGGGTGAAACACGTGTTGTCCAGAGACCATGGAATAGTAGTCTAGACATTGGTGAGGAATGCAGTATAGGAGAAGAATCAAATAACCCTGCCACTACATATCAACAGGATGAAACCAGTGAAGCACAAGAAAGCTCTACCAGTAACAACAATAACATAGAATTTGGTACAGAAGATGAAACAGAGAATGGGGGCAACAAAACGTCTGCACCAGCAAAACAGGTAAGTTTTACTTTGTTGTCATGTACAACAAAGTAAATGATAAGTAGAACTGAGAGTGAATTAGGAAATGTTGTGTGTGACCTAGTACAGAGAAAATGCTTGAATGTAGTGTAAGAATAGAAATAAATACTAGGATATAAGGTGAACTCTGCAGTGCATGGTTGCCATGTAAGTACTGAGTGCTATAAGAAACCATTTTGACTTAGATATCAAGCCCATAACAGGTAATGTCTCCTGTTCACTCCCTTCAGGTGTAGGGGGCATGTGTGTATATGGGGTGGGAGGGGGGAGGAGGAGGAATGTGGCAGAAAAAACGTGGAATCTTAGGATAGCAATATTTGGGGATATTGAAGAGGAATCCTCTCAAGACAGCTAATTTTTTGTACATATGCTCTCTAAATAATGTAAGTAGCTATCTTGTGGTATCTTGTTCGTAATGTGTAATCTAACACTGGCTGTTTCATATTTCCCTGGTAAAATACTATTTTACATTCAGGTAGAAAACACAGTGCAGAGGAACCAGTATTTCCCTTTGAAATGATGGGGGTTTAGTCACTTGGGTTTCTACCTTTATATTTAGGAGTGTGATTTTAAGTTTTAAAAATATTGGACTACTTCATCTGCTAGTACTGAGTATTATTTGTGTTAGCAGGAGCATTTAGAGAACGATATTTTTGAAAGTTAACAAATTGTTATCATTGTACTGAAGCAAAAAAGCTTAGCTTTTCAGTAAGTATAAATCGTGATTATGATTATTGCTAAAATCACTGGTTCTTATCAATTAAAGATCTGTACCATTCACTAGCTTTGCCCTGTTTTCTGAAGAGCTAAATCGTACAGTAAATGTTGGAGTTCATCCAGTGGAGACCATTGATCCTATCTTGGCTGAATTTTATCCATGAAACAGACCAGGGAAAGAGATATCAGAGCATCATTTTTATGAGAGATGAAGACAAAATTCTTCATGTCTCATTTTTATAAGACGAAGATACCATTTTAAATAGTGTTTTAATATTGTGATGAGTTAATACCTGTGATTTTGATTCAGAAGGTTAGTTAGTGAAGATTAAAATAAAGAAAAAGTGGATTTAAAATTTAAAGGTAAGGAGCTTGTCTCTGTGTACTGTAGGAGAGATTAAAATTTCCTGTTATAATGCAGTTCTTATTTCTGTATGATCATATTTTAACATATTTTATCATATATAGTATAGTAGAGTTACACTAGGATAGTATTTTGTAATTGTTCTCTGTTTTACTACTTTGTTCATATCTGTGTTGTTCCCACTTTTTTAGTGTGTTTATAAAGTTGTAGTCTTTATTTTATTATTTTTTATATAATTGTAGTTCCCCACAGTTAGGTCAGTATCTCCAGTATCAAATTCAAAGTAGAATCAGGATTGCCAAGAAAAGGAGGGAGAATTTGGCAAGTCCTTGGTGCCTTCCACCCAGGAACTGGGAAATAAAAGCCTATTGAACTCTGCTGTCTCACTCAGAACCAAAAAGAAATCATAGGACATCCATCAGCTCTGAACAACTTAAGAGTAAACAACTATTACTTATGCCAAAATGAGCAGACTATAGAAAGATGGACAACCATATCCTGAAGTGTTTGTCTCTTTAGTCTCCTAAATAAACCCTTTAATCAGGAAGCTTTAGCTTTCCTTTAGCACTGAAGAAAATCTAACAGCAGTGTGAACTCCTAACCTGTAAGAAGGCATCCACTGGTAGTAGTTTTGTCAGAGTACACATTATAGAATTGTCTAAAAATGTAATTTATTTGTTCTATACTAATAGGCACCACGCCAGGTAGGCAGTTTGCTTTCACAAATCCATTTTGCTGTGTTTTACTTACATTTACTTTCTTTACTTTTGTCACAAACATTTAGGGGGAAAAAATGAGGTCAGAATCTGTAATAGGGATTCCTGATAACTACATGCTCTACACTCTGAGAATATTCTAGGAAATTGCTTATAAATTTGCTTGAGGCATTATACCACAAGTGCTTCAGTCTATGGAATTTGTTACTGCTATTTTAGGTTGCTGTCAATTGCTTATTTTTAAGCAGGACTTATTTTAAGCTTGACAAATAGAAAATGTATTTTTAAGTACAATGGAATTGCTGTGGTTCTCGGAACTGAATTTCTGGTGTGTTGATTAAATTCTTCAAATAAAACAGGTGTTAGAGTAACAGCCTTTACAACTTAATTAATCTTCATTTTCTTCATTAAGCTTAGGTTTATAGTACATATGTGTAAATTGCAATGTGATTTACTGTTCCAAAGACAAAGCCATTCTCTAAGGACAGGTCTTACCAGCAGACTGGCACTGTGGTGCGTGGTGTGAGCATAATATACACACTCCTGGTTGGTTGAAAACATTTCCTTAAACGTATGTACATTTGGTGTTATGGCTTATTCAAGCAACTCTGCAGAGAACATCAGTCTGAGGAGACACCTCCTATTTAACTATCTTCTGATCTCCACAATAATCTTGAAAATCGTCTTAAAGTCATTACAGACTTGATTTTATTTAGGTGTGACATATTTCTATTACAGGGCCACAATCTTTCTCCGTACATATGCGAAAACTCAGGGAGATCTTATTTACAGTAAACTAAGAGCTTTTTGATATCATATAATATTAAAAAGGTAATATATCACTCTCATTCTCAGTGAAGAATATAGCTGTCTGCATAATCAGGCACCTTATTGGGAGTATTAATCTTCTCATTTCCATTTTTCAGAAGACATCAAAGTCAAGTCTGTTGAGGAGCCGGGCACAAAAGGTGTGTTCTACAAAATGCAGTGAACGTAAGAAAGTCACAGATTTCTATACTTTTCTGACAGAACTCAGTAAGAATTTCACTTTAAGCAGGAAGTTGTCCTTTCTCTTTTTGTTGTGCACTCACACGGCAGCAAAGTCTACTTCACATATTGAGCTCTAATAGTCACACTCTTTTTTGTTTGATGTGGTTCAAATCTTTTACAAAGTCCAGACTGCTTTCTGGTTCTCATGACACCAAAATGTTAGGTCAGATTGTGGCCTGAATAACTGTCTCCTTGACTATTAACTGACACTGCTCATTCTTTTCATTTAGTGAGACAGTCAGCTGAAGGGCACGTCTGGACTCATCATTAGCCACCCTCACGGCAGTCCTACCTCATCACTGTAGTTGCATAGCGGTAAACTTCTTTCCCTGATGGGGCACAGTGTTGAGGGTGCTGGTATTCTGTTATCAGAGGCACTTTTTTGTAACACAGATAAAATTTTCAGAAGCCCAGCAGACATCCTGACACCTTCTACCAGCCCTGCTCTTTTGAACCAAAGAAGCTTGAGAAAATGCACTACTTCACATCAAAGGGTTATGTCATTTTTACAGCACTAGCAGAGCACAGTAAGTAGAATTTACCTTTAGAAAGTGAGCTATTTACTTGTTGTGAGAGTATTCTCCTTTCCTGAAGTATTAAATCATTCCCCAGCTCTGTCGATCTTAAGATATTTTGGTTAAAGCACACCTTTTGTGGCTGGGTCCTCAACAGACTTGACTTTGATCTCCCCTGTTCGATTTCACTTTCCTTTCCTCTTTCCTCTGCGCTCCTGGTTTTATTTCCTATGTTGTTCTGTTTTGCCAAGGTACATTTCTGTTTCCACAGCTCCTCGTGCTTTTTTCCACAGACCCAGGTGGTCTGGGGCATACGCCCTATGTTGGCCCGTGTAAGTCTCATGTATGTCCAGTGTTGTCCTGACATATCAGTGCATTTTGCTCACGGACAGTGGAGGGCTGTGGGGCTGACACAGAAGAGGGCAGCAGCCTGTCAGGTCCAAAGTTTGTAACCTGCTTCCTGCCCGAAGCTGAGTTGTGTCAGGGAAAGGAAGGGATGAGGGATGAGGATACAGGCTGGATGTGTCTTGAGGGTGATATTGCCAGACTGTTTGTGGGCAGGAGTGTTTGGGATATGCCAAGTGGTCGAGCTTGTGTTGGAGCTGCAGTTGAGAAGAACATCATCTTCTCAAAGGCTGAAGAAGAAACTTTCATTATGTCAGTGTCTCCTAGTGTTAAACCTCTTGTTAAACAAAACAGAGCTCTTACAGTAAGCTCCATGCATTTTTCCTTTTAAGTTCTTGAAAGTATTTGATATGTAATTTTTGCATGTCAGCTTTGTATAAATAGTATGATGTAAAATCTATTAGAAATTCAATCTGTTTTTATTAGTTTTGATTGAAAAAACAGATGACTTGATATGGTTTTTCATTTGTTATGTGATTAGCAGAGCACAGACCAATACTTACTCTCAAAGTATATTCTCTAATAAACATATATAGTTGATGTTTCTGGCTAATATTTCTGTTGGTAAACAGTAATAGTCACTGAAACCAAATACTAAGAAAATTAAAACAGTAGGTTTGATATGAAACAAATTTTTTAAGGAATGCGTTTGTTTTAGTTTCATATGTATTACCCTTTTTTATTGTTACCACATCATTAAGAATAGAACCGACACAAAAAAAGCAGATAATACAGAAAGAGTAAATTGAATTTACAGACATTCAGACACCACATTTACTCAAATGCTTTACTCAAAATAACAAGAAATAGATACAGAACAAGAATGCAGTCAAAGTACATTTTTATGAACCTATGTGCTCTTAATATGCATACTTATGGATATGTCTTAAAATATTTCTGACATCTTTGCTTTCTTATACTTTTATCTTCTTTATACTGATACCTTAGTTTAAATTAGGCCAAATAAGGCAATGTTCACACTATATAGCTAAAGTAGATGCACATAGAACATAAAGTGAAAAATTAAAAATGATGTTTTGTCATAGTATTTTCTGCTTTATGTTTTTGTTCTGAAAAATACATCTTTTGTAGCAGTAAAAGCATATTATGTACTTCTATATTTTTCTATGAATCATGCTTGCTTAATTTACTGCTATTCAGTGAATAGCAATTTAGAGATTTGAACATATTTCATAGGTTGTAAGAATCTGGAACTGAGTTTATCACATTTTGAACAGCAGTACGCTTGACTTTAGGGACACAAGCAACCAGTATGTATGAATAAACTGACTTCTTATATAAAATAAGGCTACAGAATAAAATATATCTAGTAATTCTTATACTGAGTCAATGACCTGTGTTTGAAACAAACACTGTCTTTTTAGAAAGTGGGTCGGGACTTAAATGTCTACATCGAGAGTGGTCTGTTCTGTCTTGTTGCTGTTGTTTCAGGTCTTGTGGTTGTTACTAACTCAGTGGAGTTTTGGCTAACTAGTCTAAAAAGTGAGACAAGAATTAATGATGGTTCTTATTACTGAAATGGACTGCTTGTTAGGACAGAATTGTTTAATGGAAAATACTACTTTGACATGAAATAAAAAAAGAAACTGTATGTATAAATTGTTTTCAGTAAACAAAATCTCTGTCGTGGAAATACTGCATGTGGTGGCAACAGGTTAGCTTTCAGTCAGCCAAGTGATCTGGATAAGTGAGTTACAGAGTAGCAGAATACTATATTTTCAGTTTAATACTATATTTTCAGTTTAATATTTTTCTAGCTTCTATCTTCAGTTGTTGTATCTTGTTAAACCCTTGGCTGCTACTTTAAAAATCCATATAATATCAATTATCTTTTCCTTATGTGGATACCGAGTGATCAAGATTAAATCACCTTTTAACCTCATAAACTTTTCCCTTTAAATCTCTCTGAGACACATTTTTCAGAATTTGAGTCACTTTTGTACAGTTCTTCTGAAGCTTTCCCAGTCCTGCGAACTTTTTGATTTCACAGTGATCCCATAGAACATAGTTTTTTCCCTCACCAGTGAAAAATAGTAGGTATCTGTCACTGACCCTAATTTTCTTATACCTTTTCTAGCAAACTTAGAAAAAAAGCTTTTTGAACTATTAAGAAAGGGAGGCCTGTGCTTTAACAATCTGATCTGGGAAACAGTGTGGCTTCTAAGTACACAATGCTCTCACAAAATAAATGTTGACAGGATTGCAATGAATATTGCAACAAATTCTACAAACTTAGTAGTTTACATTTTTTTTTCTTGTTTCTAAGTAATATGTGCTTTCTGAAAAGCAAAACTGATGTTAAAAAATAAATTGGCATAAATGATATCATGAGCTAATTTCATAGCATTGTAAGTAAAATATTCTCTGCTGAACTAAAGCACTCAGTTGAAAATGTGTCTAGTTGTTGTTAGCAGAAATGAGATGGATCAAACTGTGTTTTTTTCCTAGCAAAACAATTAGTGAGACTACTTCTGAAAGTCGATCCTGCTCACCAAATCACAGCTAATTAATTACTTGATAACCAGTGGATAACAGTGAGTTTTGAGGCAGTATCATTTCTTCACCCCGTGTTTTACCTCTTACTTATTTGGTACATAAAGATGCTGTATTGCCTCAGTGGAACTCAGGGAGGAAAATTTTAAAAAAACCACAACCAAAGAAACAAAACACTTGTAGGGGCCTTATCCAAAGCTCCCAAATCCGTTAACATCTTTTGCTTGTATCCCATGGGCTTCTGATAAGCCTGTTGACTAGGAGAAGCTTTACACTGTGTTCCTTACCCAAATCAACTTTACCTGATTTCACCGTATATTTTGACATGATATGGAAGGTTCATGTCAGATTTAATTAATGCTCACAATATTCGAAATTAAAGCAGAGGGAATGGATATATCTGCTACTTAAGTATAATGCTGATAACAGGAAACTTGAATTTTGCCTCACTCCATTTACAAAAGAACCATTCTGGACTAATGCACATCTTTCTTCTTTTTTGCTAATTGAGGAGAGGTGAACAAGAAGCTGTTTTCCAAAGTTTCAGTGCATTCCTGTGTGGGGGAGAATAGCCACAAGCAAAAGTGTAACTCTACAATGGCCTGAAAAATGAGACAACTTTCAGCCAGTTCTGCCCTGCCATCCTGTGAGTACCCTACTGTCCTGGCCTCATGAAACTGAAGATACAGAAAACTGCCAGCTGTGTGATTTTATGGGCTTTCACCATGTATATTCATTAAGTTTGAAACTAAATTCCATATGATAACATAATTGCACGTAACTAGACCTTGCTATAGTTCATTGTAAACCGTTCCTTCTCTCCATACTATACAACGTAACAGGCACAGTAAATTTTAACTGCAATTCTTCATTTAAAGAGTCGGTAGCAGGCTGGCTTTCTTAACTATATATATATGTAGATATATACTATATCTATAAATGCAACCCCACGTTGGTTGTCTTCTATTTGCACTTTCACAGTAAATATGCAACACCTTAATGCATTAGTATCAATGCAGAAATAAATTTTGGATCTTTTCCATGTTTCTAAATGTTGAGTGATGGCATCATAGACTGCTGACAAAATTCTTTCATGCCAGGGAGCCCACTCTGAAGTTTTGCTGTTGTGGACAGCTTCTTCAGACATTATTCGGTCAGAAATAAATAAAATCAGGAATGAGCTCTGGAAATACACTGAATCCATTCGTTCCTCCAGCTGATCTACTCGTGGCACATTTTTAAACTGCTTCCTTAAGGGAAAACTTTCTGGATGGATCTTGCCTTTATGCTTCAACATTTCCTGTATGTGACTACCAGTCTTTTCTATTACAGGAGAACTGCAAGGAGATATTTTTGTCTCTTAAATATCTCTACATTAGCACGAGCTGACTTTCAGTGCCATTTTAAGGCTTGGGTTGCTGTGTCTCCAGTTCTAAAGGAGACTTTGGCAACCATCTGCCCATGAGCAGTAGCTCCACCAGTAGATGCTCTGGATCTGCTGTGTGTGAACGTGCTGTGCAGATGGTACTTGGCTGAACCTGCTCCACGGGCTCAGTGCTGTGTGTGTGCAGTGCCCAGTGTTCTGCTGAATTTCTTGAAAAATGGATTTGACCAATATGCCTGGTTTCTTGGATGCTGATGGACCTCTTTAGCATTTTTACTGGTAAATACATCCCCGTATCTGTTCAGTACTGACAATTCCAGTGTATTTATTTGTGTGATAAGATTTCTGTTTCATTGACATAAATTATTTATTTTGTATAAGGAGCTAAAAACACCAGAATGGTCATACAAGGTATGTTAAAGGTCTTTCTTACACCATTATCAGTTGCCAAGGATAGATGCTTAGGGGATAAGAACATATAAGAGAATGGTGGTAACAAAGCTCAGTTGGCATTTTTCCACTGATTGATCAAAATATTTTTAAACTCATAAACATCTCCTCATGGCAAAGAATTCCCCAGCTTCAGTAGGCAGCCTGTGAAGGAGGGTCTCCCTTGTTGTTCTGTACCTTCTACCTTCCATCTACATGTTTCATTTGAACCCCCCAGTTGTCTGTCATGCTCATTCTCCTGTGTTGCTTGTGGGTTGTCATATGTATTACATACAGCAGTGTTTGCAGTGGTACTTAAACGTTTTTCCATTTCTAGTAAAAACCTTAGGTTTTTAGAGGTCCTAACTCAGCCTGGTTTTCAGAACTACTGAGCACCTGTGGCTCCCATCTTACTTCAGTGGGAGTTGCAGATACTCATCACCATTCAAAATCAGGACACCGGTTTCTGCTTCATGCTTGTGCCTCCACAGCCTTTGTGATTTTACAATAGCCAGATGGGGAACGTGAAAGTGCATTATCATGTAGAGACTTCCGCGCGTAAAAAAATTAACCCCTTGGTGCCATGTGACACATGAGCTTCTGCATAGGACTAAACGCATTTGGCACCACAGTCTCCCACCAGGAAATTCCTACCATCTGTACCAAAAATTTATGAAGTCACAAGTCATTCTGTATGATTAAAACTGGCAGTTCAAACGTAGGTGCAGCAATTTTATATTCCAGAACAATTCTTTAACAACAAAAATTTTAATTTAAAAGTTACCGTGTACTTCAGGTGAACAAGAAGCTGTTTTCCAAAGTTTCAGTGCATTCCTATGTGTGGGAGAAGAGCCACAAGCAAATGTGTAACTCTACAATGGCCTGAAAAATGAGACAACTTTCAGCCAGTTCTGCCCTGCCATACTGTGAGTACCCTACTGTCCTGGCCTCATGAAACTGAAGATACAGAAAACTGCCAGCTGTGTGATTTTATGGGCTTTCACCATGTATATTCATTAAGTTTGAAACTAAATTCCATATGATAACATAATTGCACGTAACTAGACCTTGCTATAGTTCATTGTAAACCGTTCCTTCTCTCCATACTATACAACGTAACAGGCACAGTAAATTTTAACTGCAATTCTTCATTTAAAGAGTCGGTAGCAGGCTGGCTTTCTTAACTATATATATATGTAGATATATACTATATCTATAAATGCAACCCCACGTTGGTTGTCTTCTATTTGCACTTTCACAGTAAATATGCAACACCTTAATGCATTAGTATCAATGCAGAAATAAATTTTGGATCTTTTCCATGTTTCTAAATGTTGAGTGATGGCATCATAGACTGCTGACAAAATTCTTTCATGCCAGGGAGCCCACTCTGAAGTTTTGCTGTTGTGGACAGCTTCTTCAGACATTATTCGGTCAGAAATAAATAAAATCAGGAATGAGCTCTGGAAATACACTGAATCCATTCGTTCCTCCAGCTGATCTACTCGTGGCACATTTTTAAACTGCTTCCTTAAGGGAAAACTTTCTGGATGGATCTTGCCTTTATGCTTATTATATTACCACTACGTGTTGTTTCTACATAATCTGCAGCAGTCTATTACTTATATACTGAGTATTGTATTTATGAAATACAGGGTAACCCTATTTTGCAATAAATATTTTTCTGGATACACATATTTTGGTTTGATATTATAATTTTCAATTACTTTAAGCTAGATCTTAAAAATATGCTCTATCTCATTTTTTTTTCTACCTAATACTATATAGTGTATGGATTGTGATATATTTTAACTATAAGAGTACTCTACCTCATTTTCTTCACTTCCCCCTAGGAGAATTTGATATTTTCTTAGGTCTGATTTAATGGAAGGTGGTGTTCCCTTTCAGGTAGTGAGGTGTTTTTTTTTCTTGTTTCCTTTTCTCTACTGTTTTTTGGTTTTCTCAGAAGAGATTTTAAGCACATTGATGGTGAACTCTGTTTTGTAATTCTGTGTTATTGTTATATTTTTTGGGGAAATTTGCAGGTACATGAGTATGCTTGACCAAAGAGTAAAAGCAAGACCCTAAATATAAAATACAGCATGTGAGATTTCTTGTTTCTTTTGTAAGCAAATGAAATGCCTAAAGCCTAAATCCTTTCATGCCTGCCTTACAGCCCCAGTTCAGCAAAAGTGTATATGTTCATTCCTGTTCTGCAAATTATTTAATCATGTTTCCAAAGTTTTGTCAGGACTTAAATAATTTGATTCAATGAAGGACTGAGGCGCCTAAGGATGTCTAATGATTCTAAGAAGCAACCTGCTTAGAGCTCTAGATTTAACAAAGCAGCCTCTTGCTTTCCCATCTTAAATTTTCTCAGCTACCTGGAATTGGATCTTTTTGTGCACCTAGACCCCCCTCCCTTGGTAGCACTGAGTGGTTCGGAGCCGAGTTACAACCAAACCAGTTTCCTGACAGAGCGCAGTAAAAATCACAGCTTTCTTTTGGTAACTGGCAGAGACACAACTGTTTTGGGTAGCAGCCTCGTGGTCAGAGTCCTTGCTGAGGATGCAGGAGTCCCAGGCTCCAAACACAGTATAAATGTGCCCACAGGCAAAGGCTGGTGCTGGGTGAGAGCACGGCATTGCTTTTTCTTTCCTTGCCTGAAGTAATGATATTTGGGTGGGATGGCTTGCGAGAGGATCATTTTCTGGGGTTCTGTACAGTGGGCATCCGACAAGAATGATAAGGGCTAAAATACGTACTGCACAAGTGCATTTAATACACATACATCTTCACTCTGCACAAAATATGGAACTTGAATCCAACATTTTTGCTACCAGTAAAATAGTGCTTATACTGCACAAGTGCATTTAATGCACATACATCTTCCCTCTGCACAAAATATGGAACTTGAAACCACTTCAACATTTTTGCTACCAGTAAAATAGTGCTTTCTGTTGTCTCAATAAAATATATAGCAGTTGTACTCCATGATGTTTTTCTAATACACGTTCCCTTTTGTTCATATTGTCTGTAATTACTTGTGGGTTTATCACGGTCCTTGTAAGTTTATTCCATCTTAGTTACCTTATGTTTAGAATTTCCATTTCTTTGGATCAGTCTCTTCTTTTAATTGATGGTTGTATTCAAGATTTCTCTGAACTAAATCAAAAGCATCGTCTATAGCTTTCTTCTGTATAGAAAAATCTAGAAACCAGGCAAGACAGTTGCTCCTTTTTCCCTTGTCTGTAGTTACATTGGCTTTTCTTATACTCCAAGGCCTTTCTCTATGTACCAAGGCTTTTCTCTGACTCTGCCAATTTTCCCCATGGTATCAGAAGCGTTTTAGTATTTCCAGACATCTTGTTCTTCCATTTTCGGTGTATCGTGCCTAATTTGAAAGTTCTTCTGTTTACAACATTTTAATTGTTTCAGTGGAGTGCTTACTGGATTCTGAACATCTGATAATGAATCAAGAGTTTAACAGTTCTGTTCCCTGCTCTCAGTTTACTGGTGTTACCTAAAATTCCACACATGCACCCCCCAATACGGTAACTGAATTTTTGTCCCCTAAAGTCTAAATCTAAAATACTTCACACTGATGCTTTGAACAGCTCTTGAAAATTATCACTTCAAGCTGTCCTTCTCCTTGGTGTTTTTAAATTGGTGACAGAGATTAACAGAATAAAGTTGCTCATCACGCTTGAAAAAAACTTTGTATGTTAGATGTGTTCATGGAGAATATAGTTTATTGTATTTTCCGTATTTGGATATCTCTGCATTTTTGTCTTGAATCCTGCTAAAGTTTGCTTCCTAAAAATTGAGCAGAAGAAAAAGTTGAAAGGGAAACAAAAGGAACAGAAACCACATGGAAACCACTTTTTTTTTATTTTTATTGCTTATTTCTTATTGGAAACAAAAGGAACAGAAACCACATAGAAACCACTTTTTTTTTTTTAATTTTTATTGCTTATTTCTTATTTTTTGTCAGAGTTAGGTTGATGGTTGGACTAGATGATCTTTAAGGTCCCTTCCAACCTAGGCAATTCTATGATTCTAGACTGACAGTTAGTAAACCTATCAGACAATCCTTTTACGTCTGATAGTTAGTAAACCTATCAGACAATCCTTTTACCTGCAGTTGGCACCAGGTGCTAGTCAATGAAACCCAACAGGTGTTCAAATGAGCCAACACAGATAATTAACTTAAATGGTCCTATTTTCTTAAAAACTGTCAGGAAATAAACCTCCTCTTCTCTTTTATGTGGTATACAGTTATCTGGAACACTGTAAGGCCTTGATTTTAAAAAAAAATGCCTCTTTTTAAAGGCCTCAGATTTTGTGGGTGCAATTCACTGCATGTTACATATTCAACTACATAATTGTTCATGCAAAAGAAGTAGTTAAAATGGGTGTCATCAGTTATGCCCATGCTTGTCATAATTGCAGATGTAAATCTGCATCTGTAGAGATGAGGTTGTTTTGCAAAATCAAAACTTACCTTTCTAATGGATATGAGTGTTCATGCTTTGATTATTTGGTACGTATGTGTACATTTGAAACAAAGGAAATACTCTCTAAATACCAGTCTTCGTGTAAAAGAAAACAAATAGCAGTTTGAAATAAGAATTGGTGGGAAAGTGGGGGAAAATGGGGGAAGGAGATCTAAAAAAATGTCTTTGACCTCTTTCCTCTGTTGCATCCTCTATGCAACCTTGGAAAAAACCATCATAATTATATGTTGTGTTGCATTTTTCCAGTCTGTACAGTGCAAATAAAAATCTACCTGGTAACTATATATCATTAATGAATATTAGAAAAAAGTATCCCTGATGTTAGTGAAGTACTCTAAGAGCATCAGAAGATTGGTAGTATTAATGCAAAATACTATCCCTTAAAAAGAAGTAAGAGGACAACTCTATTTTTCAGAGTTGTGTATAAACTTTGCATATAATATGCATGTGCCTTTCTCTCCAAACTTTGATACATAATTGCCCGGTTTACTGAATGGTGAAAGGAGCCAAACCAAAATTATTTCAGATTATTCAGTGTGAGCTGAGATGACAGGAGCCTGAGTAGTCTAAGAAAAATTGTTTCTTCTTCCTTCTGGACCCATAAATTGTTGCACTACCCATTCCAGGTTAGGCTAAGTAAAATGGGAGTGTTGTCTAGGCACCTTCATTAGCTCAGTAACGTAAAGAAATACTGATGGATACAGAAACAGGGAGAAGAAGGGGCAGTAGAAAATTTCAGAGAAATTCTCTAACTCTGGGTTTTCTTGATGTTGCTTTTGCAGAAAAGCTAAAATTCCTTTGCAAATTTTTGGGATCCGTAGTTGAAGGAGTTCTGGGGAAAATATCACCTGCTTCACCCCTGACTGTGGTAAGGAAAACAGCAGTAGTAGTGCTTGCAGGGTTGTGCTTGCAAAATAGATGACTAACATTTGGAAATCTTTTTTTTTTTAATCTGACTGTGGATTATTGTGCAGGATTTATAAATAAATAGGGCCATTACTATGGTGTTATGTTTTTAATAGTAGTTCCTAGATTTGCTGAAGTCAAAGTTTAATAAAATTTACTGCTGCATCTAGGGTGAAACACGTGTTGTCCAGAGACTGTGTCTTGGAGTTAATGAAGAAATGGAATAGTAGTCTAGACATTGGTGAGGAATGCAGTATAGGAGAAGAATCAAATAACCCTACCACTACATATCAACAGGATGAAACCAGTGAAGCACAAGAAAGCTCTACCAGTAACAACAATAACATAGAATTTGGTACAGAAGATGAAACAGAGAATGGGGGCAACAAAACGTCCGCACCAGCAAAACAGGTAAGTTTTACTTTGTTGTCATGTACAACAAAGTAAATGATAAGTAGAACTGAGAGTGAATTAGGAAATGTTGTGTGTGACCTAGTACAGAGAAAATGCTTGAATGTAGTGTAAGAATAGAAATAAATACTAGGATATAAGGTGAACTCTGCAGTGCATGGTTGCCATGTAAGTACTGAGTGCTATAAGAAACCATTTTGACTTAGATATCAAGCCCATAACAGGTAATGTCTCCTGTTCACTCCCTTCAGGTGTAGGGGGCATGTGTGTATATGGGGTGGGAGGGGGGAGGAGGAGGAATGTGGCAGAAAAAACGTGGAATCTTAGGATAGCAATATTTGGGGATATTGAAGAGGAATCCTCTCAAGACAGCTAATTTTTTGTACATATGCTCTCTAAATAATGTAAGTAGCTATCTTGTGGTATCTTGTTCGTAATGTGTAATCTAACACTGGCTGTTTCATATTTCCCTGGTAAAATACTATTTTACATTCAGGTAGAAAACACAGTGCAGAGGAACCAGTATTTCCCTTTGAAATGATGGGGGTTTAGTCACTTGGGTTTCTACCTTTATATTTAGGAGTGTGATTTTAAGTTTTAAAAATATTGGACTACTTCATCTGCTAGTACTGAGTATTATTTGTGTTAGCAGGAGCATTTAGAGAACGATATTTTTGAAAGTTAACAAATTGTTATCATTGTACTGAAGCAAAAAAGCTTAGCTTTTCAGTAAGTATAAATCGTGATTATGATTATTGCTAAAATCACTGGTTCTTATCAATTAAAGATCTGTACCATTCACTAGCTTTGCCCTGTTTTCTGAAGAGCTAAATCGTACAGTAAATGTTGGAGTTCATCCAGTGGAGACCATTGATCCTATCTTGGCTGAATTTTATCCATGAAACAGACCAGGGAAAGAGATATCAGAGCATCATTTTTATGAGAGATGAAGACAAAATTCTTCATGTCTCATTTTTATAAGACGAAGATACCATTTTAAATAGTGTTTTAATATTGTGATGAGTTAATACCTGTGATTTTGATTCAGAAGGTTAGTTAGTGAAGATTAAAATAAAGAAAAAGTGGATTTAAAATTTAAAGGTAAGGAGCTTGTCTCTGTGTACTGTAGGAGAGATTAAAATTTCCTGTTATAATGCAGTTCTTATTTCTGTATGATCATATTTTAACATATTTTATCATATATAGTATAGTAGAGTTACACTAGGATAGTATTTTGTAATTGTTCTCTGTTTTACTACTTTGTTCATATCTGTGTTGTTCCCACTTTTTTAGTCTGTTTATAAAGTTGTAGTCTTTATTTTATTATTTTTTATATAATTGTAGTTCCCCACAGTTAGGTCAGTATCTCCAGTATCAAATTCAAAGTAGAATCAGGATTGCCAAGAAAAGGAGGGAGAATTTGGCAAGTCCTTGGTGCCTTCCACCCAGGAACTGGGAAATAAAAGCCTATTGAACTCTGCTGTCTCACTCGGAACCAAAAAGAAATCATAGGACATCCATCAGCTCTGAACAACTTAAGAGTAAACAACTATTACTTATGCCAAAATGAGCAGACTATAGAAAGATGGACAACCATATCCTGAAGTGTTTGTCTCTTTAGTCTCCTAAATAAACCCTTTAATCAGGAAGCTTTAGCTTTCCTTTAGCACTGAAGAAAATCTAACAGCAGTGTGAACTCCTAACCTGTAAGAAGGCATCCACTGGTAGTAGTTTTGTCAGAGTACACATTATAGAATTGTCTAAAAATGTAATTTATTTGTTCTATACTAATAGGCACCACGCCAGGTAGGCAGTTTGCTTTCACAAATCCATTTTGCTGTGTTTTACTTACATTTACTTTCTTTACTTTTGTCACAAACATTTAGGGGGAAAAAATGAGGTCAGAATCTGTAATAGGGATTCCTGATAACTACATGCTCTACACTCTGAGAATATTCTAGGAAATTGCTTATAAATTTGCTTGAGGCATTATACCACAAGTGCTTCAGTCTATGGAATTTGTTACTGCTATTTTAGGTTGCTGTCAATTGCTTATTTTTAAGCAGGACTTATTTTAAGCTTGACAAATAGAAAATGTATTTTTAAGTACAATGGAATTGCTGTGGTTCTCGGAACTGAATTTCTGGTGTGTTGATTAAATTCTTCAAATAAAACAGGTGTTAGAGTAACAGCCTTTACAACTTAATTAATCTTCATTTTCTTCATTAAGCTTAGGTTTATAGTACATATGTGTAAATTGCAATGTGATTTACTGTTCCAAAGACAAAGCCATTCTCTAAGGACAGGTCTTACCAGCAGACTGGCACTGTGGTGCATGGTGTGAGCATAATATACACACTCCTGGTTGGTTGAAAACATTTCCTTAAATGTATGTACATTTGGTGTTATGGCTTATTCAAGCAACTCTGCAGAGAACATCAGTCTGAGGAGACACCTCCTATTTAACTATCTTCTGATCTCCACAATAATCTTGAAAATCGTCTTAAAGTCATTACAGACTTGATTTTATTTAGGTGTGACATATTTCTATTACAGGGCCACAATCTTTCTCCGTACATATGCGAAAACTCAGGGAGATCTTATTTACAGTAAACTAAGAGCTTTTTGATATCATATAATATTAAAAAGGTAATATATCACTCTCATTCTCAGTGAAGAATATAGCTGTCTGTATAATCAGGCACCTTATTGGGAGTATTAATCTTCTCATTTCCATTTTTCAGAAGACATCAAAGTCAAGTCTGTTGAGGAGCCGGGCACAAAAGGTGTGTTCTACAAAATGCAGTGAACGTAAGAAAGTCACAGATTTCTATACTTTTCTGACAGAACTCAGTAAGAATTTCACTTTAAGCAGGAAGTTGTCCTTTCTCTTTTTGTTGTGCACTCACACGGCAGCAAAGTCTACTTCACATATTGAGCTCTAATAGTCACACTCTTTTTTGTTTGATGTGGTTCAAATCTTTTACAAAGTCCAGACTGCTTTCTGGTTCTCATGACACCAAAATGTTAGGTCAGATTGTGGCCTGAATAACTGTCTCCTTGACTATTAACTGACACTGCTCATTCTTTTCATTTAGTGAGACAGTCAGCTGAAGGGCACGTCTGGACTCATCATTAGCCACCCTCACGGCAGTCCTACCTCATCACTGTAGTTGCATAGCGGTAAACTTCTTTCCCTGATGGGGCACAGTGTTGAGGGTGCTGGTATTCTGTTATCAGAGGCACTTTTTTGTAACACAGATAAAATTTTCAGAAGCCCAGCAGACATCCTGACACCTTCTACCAGCCCTGCTCTTTTGAACCAAAGAAGCTTGAGAAAATGCACTACTTCACATCAAAGGGTTATGTCATTTTTACAGCACTAGCAGAGCACAGTAAGTAGAATTTACCTTTAGAAAGTGAGCTATTTACTTGTTGTGAGTGCATTCTCCTTTCCTGAAGTATTAAATCATTCCCCAGCTCTGTCGATCTTAAGATATTTTGGTTAAAGCACACCTTTTGTGGCTGGGTCCTCAACAGACTTGACTTTGATCTCCCCTGTTCGATTTCACTTTCCTTTCCTCTTTCCTCTGCGCTCCTGGTTTTATTTCCTATGTTGTTCTGTTTTGCCAAGGTACATTTCTGTTTCCACAGCTCCTCGTGCTTTTTTCCACAGACCCAGGTGGTCTGGGGCATACGCCCTATGTTGGCCCGTGTAAGTCTCATGTATGTCCAGTGTTGTCCTGACATATCAGTGCATTTTGCTCACGGACAGTGGAGGGCTGTGGGGCTGACACAGAAGAGGGCAGCAGCCTGTCAGGTCCAAAGTTTGTAACCTGCTTCCTGCCCGAAGCTGAGTTGTGTCAGGGAAAGGAAGGGATGAGGGATGAGGATACAGGCTGGATGTGTCTTGAAGGTGATATTGCCAGACTGTTTGTGGGCAGGAGTGTTTGGGATATGCCAAGTGGTCGAGCTTGTGTTGGAGCTGCAGTTGAGAAGAACATCATCTTCTCAAAGGCTGAAGAAGAAACTTTCATTATGTCAGTGTCTCCTAGTGTTAAACCTCTTGTTAAACAAAACAGAGCTCTTACAGTAAGCTCCATGCATTTTTCCTTTTTCTTCCCTATCCTCTTTTTTTCCTTTATGCCTTTTTTCATTCCTTTTCAATACCTACATTTTCTCTGTTGATTTTTTTCATTTGTCAAAGATTTCTTTTCTTCTTCCTCAAATCTCTTTCTTGTTTCTCCTTTTGATGAGGCTTTTCTCTGTGTTTCCCTTTCAACCCTCAGAGCTTACTTTAGTCACATCACTGTATTTGCTACATGGAGGAGTGCTATTGAAAAATTAAAAGTAGATTGCATGGGAATTTCTTATTTCTCCTTTTCCTCTAGAGGCCCATTTTTCTTCCCTCCTATTTCTATGAAGTTTACCATCCTCAAATGCTTCCTTCCTCTACTTCCAAATCATTTTACTCATTTTTCCCTCTCTTGCTCTGTCCTTCATCTTCCCCTTCACTTACTGTTGCTTGATATTTAACTTCCCAGGTAGGGGGAGAATTCGTGATAGCATTCAGATTACCATGTTGTGGATAAATACTCCGATCTGTATCTTAACTTTATTGACAAGCACTACATTTCTGACTGCATCTATACTGGCTTTTTGTTCCCTTTTTTTTTTTCCATTGCACACTCAATAACAGTAGCTAGGTTGGCAGTATTAACAGTTACAGCTACATTATAACCACAGTCTTGTATAACCCATTACAGATCAGGTCTGTATGACATTGTAATTTAAATAGCAGTTGCTGGCAGCCTATCTCTGCTTGTCCTCCTATTATTACAACCACCAGTAGAGCTGTTCTACTGGGAAATTTCAAGTGTAGACAAAGCTTTAATCAACAGTAATCTGATCCTTTAAAAATGCAACACCAATTCATTTATTTCTCATTTCACATATGAAATTTTAATAGGTACAATCACCCTTAAGGATGTTTCAAATATTAACATTATGCACAATTACAAAACAGAATCTTTTTTCTGTATGAAACTATCAGCATCTTTGAACCAAGTAAGTAGTTTTCTATGCAGACATCAGGTTTACTATCAATCAGAAACTTATTAACAGCTGTGTTAGCCCTAATTAAGTGCAAAGCAATGGCAGACTTTTTAATTAAGTCTTATTTCCCTAAGAGGAGACTGGTGGGCTTTTTTTCCCCTTCTCTTCCCCACCTCCATCTTTATTTACTATGTAAGCCTGCTTTAAAAATAACTGGGACACAAGATGGGGCCATTGACGTGGGGCCAAAACACCAGGAACTATTTAATTTACAGAATGGCTGTGGGATTATACTGACCATATTTTATTCCTTTGGCTTTGTAAAAGAATTCCAAATTGTTTAACTTTTCTGCAGTGTTTTTCATTTGGACTTCCTTTTCAGCTCTCTTCTTGTCTGAAGTACATTTCTTGTATTGTCAGTGTCAGCAAAAGTATCATTAGATTTCACTAAAATCATCATTCTAGTGTATAAATTCATATGAGAGAAAGTGGAGATGCATATCATCATATGCACTGAAAAAAATGGTCCTTGTTGCCTGTGTAGACTTCTGGGCGTGTACTAGAATGAATGAAGTACTTAGTTGTTAAAACAAAGAATGGGCCTCGCAGGTAAATTGAAATTTAGAAGTCCCTAGGAGTGTTTGATTTTCTTAGTCCTGAGCAGTGCCAAGTGGCAGATGTGTACACCTGAAGGGGAGAGAGAATTACTATGAAAATCTCTTAATCTGCCCTTTCTACCTGGCACTATTAAAACTTCTGTAACCACAAACAACAGCTGGATCATTACTTTTCTCAGAAGATAAGCAGCATGTGCTATGTAAGAGGGCATAATAATCTCTTATTGTTCTTGACAGAGTATTGTGAAGCATGAATATTTTTATTTACCATTAGAGGTATAAAAATGACTTTACCTGATCTGTGTTCAGTCCATTTTTTAATCTGAAAGACAAGACGATTCGAGGCAAAATCCTGATTTTGATGCTCTGACAGTTTACACCAAGGACTCCAGTGAAATGCTGACAGTTTACATGGGGTGAGGATCTGTCACTGGCAGTTTAAAGAGAGGGCGGTGTCAAACAGTCTCTTTTTTGGATCATCACGAGACGATTTTAAGGGTTCACCTCAGAAACCAAACCCAGAGCTTGCCTTTGCACTTCTTAGGCAACAGACTAGGTTTCCTTTGAGTAACGTGTTCAGCAGGAAGAACTTAAGATGTTCCTGGAAAAAAGGGCTCCAAAGGTGCTTTAAGGAAAAAAAAAAATACCACCAAAGCTAGGAGGGATCAAGGCAATGGCCAACAAGTATAAAAGGAGCAGTAGATCACTAGAGCCTAAAAGCTACAGGAGCTCACAGTGTTGCCCAGCTCCTGGCTAACTGTAACACCATGAGCTCTGGGGAGCAGGAATGGCCATTTTCTAAGAGTTTGGTTTGCAGAGCACTTGTTGCCACCTGATCTAGCTTGAGCCTAACAAGCACTGAGGTCAGTAAAATCATAGCAACAGCTGTGGTGGCCAGCAATGGCTTTAAAATGCTATGTCTTAGTTATGGCAGTGAATCCAATTTTAGATATAGCAGCTCACCATTTATAGGCATGCAGGTATGTACTAATTGTCTGTAATACTTAGTATAATGGAAATTAAAAGGGTAGCACAGTTTAACTCCTGCTTTGTGAAGCAAATTAGTTACTTTTTGCAGCTACGCATCCTGTGTGATTTCTGTGTTGTTTCCAGCACAGATTCTGAGTTTGTATATTTAGAAGTTTCTGTTTATTAATCTGTATGTGGTATATTCTGGCTCATTACAGTCAGAGGGGTCAATGAACTACTATTGTTTATATGTTGTCTGGATATTAAAGTTTAATCCACGTTTGAGTCTAACCCCAACTTTTTTCCACGGAGAAAGCAACTGAGATAATGTCAAGGCATATTTGAAAAGAGAATAAGGTTTTTTGTAATGGTTATGGGTCATTTTTATACTTAGGTTATCTGGAATACATTGGACCTATATGCTTCAGGGGTGTCCAGGTTGATCACTTTCATCCTCTTCCCCTAATAAAAAACAGAATAAGCTCAGGAATTGCTTCTGCTCTCTGTCTCTCATCCACTTATATTAAATTCATATTAATAGTCTAAGAAATGTTCGTCCTCTGAAGATTAAATTAAAAAAAAACAAACACCATTTTACTTCTTTTGATGGCAATAGTGATGCTAGGTTAAGGTGGGATCCTTGACATCCAAACGATCAAGGCAATGGCCAACAAGTATAAAAGGAGCAGTAGATCACTAGAGCCTAAAAGCTACAGGAGCTCACAGTGTTGCCCAGCTCCTGGCTAACTGTAACACCATGAGCTCTGGGGAGCAGGAATGGCCATTTTCTAAGAGTTTGGTTTGCAGAGCACTTGTTGCCACCTGATCTAGCTTGAGCCTAACAAGCACTGAGGTCAGTAAAATCATAGCAACAGCTGTGGTGGCCAGCAATGGCTTTAAAATGCTATGTCTTAGTTATGGCAGTGAATCCAATTTTAGATATAGCAGCTCACCATTTATAGGCATGCAGGTATGTACTAATTGTCTGTAATACTTAGTATAATGGAAATTAAAAGGGTAGCACAGTTTAACTCCTGCTTTGTGAAGCAAATTAGTTACTTTTTGCAGCTACGCATCCTGTGTGATTTCTGTGTTGTTTCCAGCACAGATTCTGAGTTTGTATATTTAGAAGTTTCTGTTTATTAATCTGTATGTGGTATATTCTGGCTCATTACAGTCAGAGGGGTCAATGAACTACTATTGTTTATATGTTGTCTGGATATTAAAGTTTAATCCACGTTTGAGTCTAACCCCAACTTTTTTCCACGGAGAAAGCAACTGAGATAATGTCAAGGCATATTTGAAAAGAGAATAAGGTTTTTTGTAATGGTTATGGGTCATTTTTATACTTAGGTTATCTGGAATACATTGGACCTATATGCTTCAGGGGTGTCCAGGTTGATCACTTTCATCCTCTTCCCCTAATAAAAAACAGAATAAGCTCAGGAATTGCTTCTGCTCTCTGTCTCTCATCCACTTATATTAAGTTCATATTAATAGTCTAAGAAATGTTTGTCCTCTGAAGATTAAATTAAAAAAAAAAAAAGCCATTTTACTTCTTTTGATGACAATAGTGATGATAGGTTAAGGTGGGATCCTTGACATCCAAACAGGAAGCTCTGAGGTGCTCTGGACAAGGCAGCTGCTTGTGACCAAACCCGTGTGAGCAGCTGCTGTTTGGTGAGGGTTGCTGGAATAATCAGTGCAGTGGGAAGAATTTTCTTGGAAGAAGGACTGGAGTTTGCGTGAGAACATGGCTTTGGTGGAAGTGAGTTCAAGGTAGCACCCTCTTCCTAGGTTTGTCCCCCCATTTGACTTAACTGAGACCTTGAAAGGCACTTTTTAAAAACAGCTAGTCCTGAAGCTTCTGCAGCTTTTCCATCTAAAATACCTGCTTTCCAAAGGTGGAAGTTTGTTGTGGTGACTTGTAGATTGCTAAGAGCTTTGCCACACATAGCTTGGGCTACTCTCCTAAGTCCAGTGAGGAGTTTTAGCTGTTGGAGTTACTTTGCTTTTCCATCCCAAGCTCTGAGGTGCTCTGGACAAGGCAGCTGCTTGTGACCAAACCCGTGTGAGCAGCTGCTGTTTGGTGAGGGTTGCTGGAATAATCAGTGCAGTGGGAAGAATTTTCTTGGAAGAAGGACTGGAGTTTGCGTGAGAACATGGCTTTGGTGGAAGTGAGTTCAAGGTAGCACCCTCTTCCTAGGTTTGTCCCCCCATTTGACTTAACTGAGACCTTGAAAGGCACTTTTTAAAAACAGCTAGTCCTGAAGCTTCTGCAGCTTTTCCATCTAAAATACCTGCTTTCCAAAGGTGGAAGTTTGTTGTGGTGACTTGTAGATTGCTAAGAGCTTTGCCACACATAGCTTGGGCTACTCTCCTAAGTCCAGTGAGGAGTTTTAGCTGTTGGAGTTACTTTGCTTTTCCATCCCATTTAAACATATTAAGGACCACTATAAATGACGCAGTGTTAATCTGAATTACTACTATTTTCTGGGAAAATTTGAACTCGGTGTAGAATTAAAGTTTAATTAAAATATGTGCTAAAAGTGTATTTATCTTTTATGTTGATACTGTGAAGTGCAGCATAGCTTATCATGCCTATAATTTGTATGAAAAACAGAACGGTATTGTGCAAACATTACTA
The DNA here is from genome assembly GCF_001431845.1 of Calidris pugnax. Taxonomy (NCBI): domain Eukaryota; kingdom Metazoa; phylum Chordata; class Aves; order Charadriiformes; family Scolopacidae; genus Calidris; species Calidris pugnax. Next base: position 432,000 of record NW_015090994.1, read on the forward strand.
TATCCCAATTCAGATTCTGCAAATAGAAGATGGCGATTAAAACCACAATTACTCCTTTCCCATAAGTAAGTGGTTTGCTAATTATATAAAAGGATAGGGCAGTCATAATCTAAGTGTGACTGTCTGGTGAAGACTGTGTTATGGAGTTATTGTAGGCTTCTTAGCATTAACCAGGAAATGTTTTGGAAAAGATGGTGTGTCACCACATACTATCAAAGCAAAGGAGACTGTGGGGCGAAAGAGCAGGAAGAGAAAACAGCACGAGGGTGACTGCTGTTACATGTTATCTGATAAGGAAAGAAGACTGCACCTATCTGGTATGAGGAAAGTCAGCAAGAACATCTTTGAAAGAGATAAAAGGTCTCTCATCTCCCTTTTCTCCCTTTATTTATTCAGTGAATTTCTGTACTGGCAGAAAGCACCTGGTTGACAGCTCTGTACCTTGTAGTCCTTGGTTTATTCCCGGCAGGGTAGACAGTATAGACATCTGCAGCACTGGTTTCCCCTCTTTGCTTTCCTAATGGCTAATGTAGGGTATTCTCCTATTTCCACTGTATGTTCAGTCACAGGCCTGTCTGCCCACTCCTGCGTTTGCTTTCCTAATTTCCACTGTATGTTCAGTCACAGGCCTGTCTGCCCACTCCTGCAGCGGTGTGGGTAGGGCTGGGGTGTCTGGCAGACTTGGAGGCTGGACTCAAATAAAACATCTAATGCTATTACTGCCCCAGTCTTTGTCCCTACCCTTTGGTGGATGTTGCCACCCCTGAGGCAGTGATGTCTAATCCGCTCATGAATCAATTATTGAACTGTTGCATTTTTCAGCCCGGCCTATTAAATTAAACTGACATCAGTCTCATCTCACAAAGACATTAGGTAGTGATGAATTTCAGGTACTGTTAACCTGGTTTTGAATTGGCCAGCTACAGACAGACAGATTCATTTTTCATTCCAGCTGCCAGAACCACCATCACATACTGTCTTGTTGTTGCTGTTGTGGCTTGTTGATCAATGAGTGGCCTTCCTTGCTTACTTCTGAGAGGGGGAAATTTCATAAGGAGAAAGGGAGCATAAGAAATCCAGAAAGGTCAAAATCTGGGTTTTTTTTTTTCTGTCTTTGTTAGAATTGTGAGGAAGAGAGTGCATATGTAAAAAGTGAGGTTGGCTGGCGAGTTAAAAAAGCTTCACTGGAAGAAAAAGCACAATATTGCCTACATGGATTTTAAAAAGGGTCTGTGTGGAATTAATTCAATTCATGTTAGGGGAGCTTACATTGGTGAAAAAATGGCAGAGAAATATTCCATACTGCCAACAGCATTGCTTTATAGCTACAGGTACCTGCAGTACACCTACCATGCATAGGCCCTGCTTGCTCTTTGCTGTGCTTCATTCAGTGGGTGCACCTGCTAAGGAAGCTGTGGAAACCTTTTCACTGTGGCTTGTCAAAAGGTAGAAGGTCCTCAGACTGCTCTGAGCTGAACCTGCGTGTGTTTGGCTTTGTCTGGTCTCGTTCACTTCCCAAATTCTGGTTTTATTAGTGACTGAAATAAAATGAAAAGGTGTCAAGTGAGGGTTGACTGCTCCTACAGTTTATCCTGTTTTCTCTACCCAGGACTTAGGGGGAGTTGTTAAGTGTCTGTGGGCTATGTTTTGACTCCTCATCACAGAATTGTGGGGGTCAGAAGGGCCCTTTTGGAGATCATATAGTCAAACCCTCCTGCCAAAGCAGGATCACCTAGAGCAGGCTGGACAAGAATGCATCCAGACAGGTTTTGAATATCTCCAGAGAAGGAGACTCCACAACTTCTCTAGGCAGCCTGTGCCAGTGCTCTGACTCTTCATGGCAAGATGGAGCCATGGGAGACCTGTTACATATGGCCATAAATGGCCAGAAGGGCAGTGGCCTGGTTTGGACAGTGGGATGATGATGTGTGCCAGTGCCCTATTAAAGCTTGAGTTTGTGAGTGCACTTCTCTTCGAATGCACTTCTCTTTTTCACAGAGAAAAAAAAGTTCAACAAGGAAACCCTGGCAGATATTTCCTGCCTGCTGGAGCTGTGGATTCATTACTATTAATAGAACTCTTAATTGACTACTCTAGAGCAGCTATAAAAATTGATTAGATGCATATGAGGAAATAAACATCGGTCAGGCAGCAGTGGCACAATGATATGAATTTGATGACCTATTAGGACATTTTTGTGTCTAACAAAGGATTTTTTTTAATAAACATTAAACACTTAGACCAAATTCTGCCCTCCAGCACTTCTGCCAGTCTAATGAATGTATAATGAAAGCAAATATTTGGTATAGCAAAAGAATCCCGTTTTTTAAATCTCATTCCTGTATATTTTCAAGAGGTTAGGTTACTTGACATGTGAAACATCTATGAATTTTAAGTGAGGCCAGATTAGTAAAGCTCTATAGTTGGTCTCTCGTCTTAATGTGACCAAGAATGTCCTCTAGCTCGCTCTATTCACTAAGAAATTAAAAAATAGCAAATTGCACATCATCACATGCCATATGTCCATTCCTCTCCTGGGCTCTGCTCTACAGCAATGTTAATTGACTTGCTTAAACTCTCTTCTCCTGAGTTGTAACCACTCCTGATGAAACAATCAACAATGCTGCTGAGCAGAATAGGGAATGAAAAAACAAAGCACAGCATTCAGCACAACATAGAATAAAATAATTTCTGCAAAATGAAGATAAAAATGAAGTACTGACATATAACCTATGCTTTCAAAGGCAGAATCTTCAGGTTTTGGTGCTCACTTAAAAAGCTAGGTTTTCAGGCTCAGCATTGCCTGAAAGTCAGAAACTTTTGAAAGGCACTTTACATTGAGGAAACAAAATAATTAATTAGTAGAAAATGTAGACTATTACATATATTTATTTCTGTTTAAGTAGACTTTGAATAAGGCACACAAAATTAAAAAAAACCACAAGGGCTGTTAAATAAAGACCATATATTCTTCTAGCAGACAAATTAGTTATTTAATAAATCTGTATGTAATAGGTAAATTGGATTTGATTACATTGAAAAAAACAATAAGGACCATAAGCTTGCATTACATTAATGAACTTTTTTACTTTTTCACTCTGGTCTTTAGAGAAGCTACGTTAAACCAATAAGAACCATAAGCTTGCATTACATCAATGAACTTTTTTACTCATTCACTCTGGTCTTTAGAGAAGCTACGTTAAATCACAAGATTTGTCTTTTATGCTAATACAAAGTATTTAGATGAGACGTTACCCCAGCTTCACCTCTGGTAGCACAGCACTGAGAAATGCTAACGAGTGCACCTGAGTGCAGGGGCCACCTGGAGCCAATTTTCACCACAGCCTCTCATTGGGTGAGGGTGCTGGCAGCTCTCCTGCTCCTTGCCCAGCCCATGAAAAGGTGTTAGTGGGTTCCCCTCTGCCTTGGGGGAGCCAAGTTGTCATCCTTAGGACTTCTCCTTGCTTGGGCTTGGTCTGCAGACCTATGTGTGACTGTGGGAAGGAGAGAGGAAGAGCCTAGAAGAAGGGCCTGGGTGTAGCCAGAACCCAAGCTGCACCCCTGGAAGTGCCTGCACTTATGTGGGCAGCTTTATCTCTGCCCCTGCCTGTGGTCTTGGTCTTGGTCTTCAGGCCTGTGCATGGTTGTTGGAAGGTGAGAGGAAGAGCCTAGAAGAAAGGCCTGGGTGCAGCCAGAACCCAAGCTGCAGCCCTGGAAGGGCCTACATGGGCAGCTTTATCTCTGCCCCTGCCTGTGGTCCCATCATCTGCTCGGTGCCTCGCCAGCCAGGGGAGCTCATCTACGGGTAATTACTGAATTTTCCTTCTAATCCTCATCTTTCAGAGTGTTGGTGTTGCTGTTTCTTGGTGTGCTGCATCTAAATCTGGTGCTGACCGTGGGTTTTTTCCAGTTTCTTTGCAGCTTTCCTTGTGTTGCCACTGCTGTTAAGCTTTATGCAGGTTATTTAGTGTAGCAAAGTTAGCGGTCTCTGATAGAGGTATGGCGTCCTTTTTCTGTTTCAAAGACTCCTAAGAGGAGTCTAACACACTAAAGAGGGAAAGAAAATGTTGCTCTCCACAGTGACTAGCCTTTACAACTTTAGTTTTTTAGAACTCTTGGTGCCACAGCTGCTGGGAGCACCCACCGTGTAATGGCTGATGAACAAACACTATCAGCTGGGGGGCAGGAGGGGGAGGAATGCAACCAACTCTCACCAAACTCTTTTTTCTTTCTTTTTATCTTAAATTATGTGATCAAGTCAGAATTACTTGCAGTGATTTAAACAGATTTAACAAAAAGAAGTGATTTACACAGATTTAAAAAAAAACAAACCCAAGAAACCCAACCCAAAATACTAGGTCTTGAGGATACAATGAAAATACTACAAATATGGAATCTGAAAAGACTCAGAAATGAAAAAGTGAATATAATGAGCATGATTTTATTATCATTAATAGTCTGATCATTTTCGCTAGAAGTTTCATAATTTTGGACCCCTCAAAGCTGGCAATGCACAAAAATGGAGTGCAATTACAGCAGGCTTATTCTAGACTTCCTTCGTAATGTTATTTATTTAGTGATATTACAAAACAGCTATGAAGTTAGAATTTTAATTTTAATAGCACGTTTTTCTAGGTATGGTCAATCTATCTTTTTATTATGACAAGTTATTTTAAACTGCTTAGTATTCAGGATATTTGCAGTTGCAATGAACAAGTTCATTTAAACACCGAATCAATCAGCATTTTCACTAGAGAGAAATTTTTAAGTACCAATTAAGAATGAAAAAGCGATCTACATTTTCTAATACAATATTAATGTGCCGACAGGGGTGATCCCAACTGCATGAGGAAAAAATGCAGCTGGCGCATATGCTTGTCTTAAGAAAGGGTGTTTTTTTTTTCTGTCACTTAGAATAATTTAATGAATAAAAAGTGGTTCTTTTATTACTGCTAATGAACGGAAATCCCATCAAATTGCGAGGTATCAACAGATGACATTACTCTTTAACTAAAAGCTCAGTAGATTATCCCAGTGATAATGGAAGCTCTGAGTACTTTGTAGGATGGATGGTCTGTACTTGTCTTGCTGCGGTACCCGGTTCCCTTCCAGCAGTGCATAGATCACAGCTCAGAGTTACTCTAGGTGCTTAATTCAGTTATTCTCTGTTGAAATATCAACCTATCTGCTCGTAATGAGACAGTTTAAAAAAAGAAAAATAATTACAGAGGCGTGGGGGGAAAATCATGCCCTCTGGGTTGATGAGAGTGTGCAATGATCTCCTGAGGGAAGCGGTGGCAGTCTTGCTGATGAAGTAACTTAAACCCACACTGGTTGAGCACTGGGACATGTGAATGGTGGGAAAGATCTTGCCTGTGGTTTTGTGGCCATTTTCTCCTCTCTTATCTCCAATCTGGTTTTTTTTTGCTTTGAAGTAAGGGGGGCAGGGGGAAGGAATAGCCAAGCGCTCTCCACGAATAAGCCTTGGATGGGGGTACCCTGTTAAGGTGGGGATTATTAGGTTGCATGGAAAAAGGATTTTACAGGCCTCCAGCAATTGCAGGGCTAGGTCAGGAGATGTTTATTGAAAAAGAAGGAACTGGTGCTTTAACCAAAAGGGGTTTTATCACCTTGACTTAGATAGCTTTGTTTCAGCTTAACACCTGCTTGGTTCTTTAGTGGTTGATCTGTCGGGGATGGCGCAGAACAATAAGGTGACAACCTCACCCTATCAAAATGACATGAAATACATTTTCTTTTAAGTTGTGTTTGAACTTGTCTTACCATAAAGGTATTTTTGGAGCACAGGCACCTTGGGGAACATCTGAAAATGTGAAAAGGAAGAAAAAAAAAAAAAAAAAACCTGAAGTTGAATTGTTGAACTAAAGATTGCCTAGTCTCTCCAAGGATTTCATTAGTGACTTTCTTGTGAAACAGTTTCAGAAGCCTATTTACAACAATTTTGGTTTTCTTATTCTAGTGACTTTCTTACATTAATTTCTATAAATGCTTTCTTTCCTGTGATATTTCTTTAAGTGTTATTTAAACGTGCAATTTAAAGGGCTCTTGGTTTAACTATTTTAAGACCGTATCCTTATGAAATAGATTATTGTTTTATTTTTAGAACAGCAAAAGATATGTAATATTCTAATTATCTGGGGGGAGGGAAGGGAAGTATTTATTATTCATAAACACAGAAGAATTTGTGCATTATAAAACTAGAGCCAGTGAAGTTAGCTTGATTTACGCAAGTTGGAAATCAAGAGAGCTTGTTCTTAAAACACTTGTTTTGTGGTGTTTGCATGGACAGTCTGTAAAACAGTGCAGCTTCTGCTCCCTTGCTGGGTTATAAATAGTTTATAAATTAGGCATTTAGTATGCATTTTTAAATAAATCATCTCTTGTCCTGAAATTCTGGATGCTTTGATCTGTGCATGTTTCCACAAATACATAGCCTTTATGATGACCCCACTGCTAATAGCAGACTTCACGGAGCACTTTTCATAAGAATATTCAAAGTTTTTGCTGTTTAGTCAGCAGTCAGTGCACCACTGAGTGAGTGTTGCTGGAGACACCACAAAACCGGGCTCAAAGTTGCCACGCACAGGATGAAAACACCTTTGTAGGATATTGCCATGATGCTTTACCTCGTGAGGCTGGAATCTACATTTAAAAGATGCCTTCAAAAGAGAATAGGGAATGCAGTAATTGGGGAAGGGAGTGGAGTCATGTGGGAAAATATTTGTACCAGGTGACTCTTCTTCCAGCACTGTGGATATTACCTTAAAGAGCTAATGTGCAAGTTAATGCTGCCTGAGGCAGGATTAACTTTCAGCATTGTGGATATTACAATATTATATTAAAGAGCTAATGTGTAAGTTAATGCTGCCTGAGGCAGGATTAACTTCTGCTGTGGAGGGATTGAAGATTGCTGATGGCTTAGCCAGCATGAAAACCAGCTTGTGTGGGAAGGTGACTTATTGTACTTGCATCTGTTATCTGGCCATTGCTAGGTTTGTTACGCTGAGCACCTGCCACCAAATTCTTGCTGCCTCTCCAAACCCAGAGCAGGCACAAGGTTTGTCACAGGATCAGCCAGACCCAAGGCAGGGTAGAGTCCTGCCACTGGTGGTGCAATTTCTGCTTGAGGCCAAATCAGTGTGTATGACTGACTGCCTTCCTGATTCCTCTCGCTTCTTGAGCTGCTGGTGCTGGCACCAAAGAACTTGTGCTACTTTCCTGGACCAGAAATGTAGCTGTTGAATTCAGCCAGTGAAAGCCAATGAAAATTTTGACACTGTCCCACATGACATCCTGGTCGGACTGACTGCCTTCCTGATTCCTCTTGCTTCTTGGGCTGCTGGTGCTGGCACTAAAGAGCTTGTGCTACTTTCCTGGACCAGAACTGTAGATGTTGAATTCAGTCAGTGAAACCCAATGAAAGTTTTGACACTGTCCCACATGACATCCTGGTCTCAAAATTGGAGAGACATGGATTTGATGGATGGACCACTCGGTGGATCAGGAACTGGCCAGATGGCTGCACTCAAAGGGTTGCAGTCAACGGCTCAAATGTCCAAGTGGAAGCCAGTGATGAGTGGCTTTCCTAAGGGGTAGTACTGGGACCAGTGCTGTTTAACATCTTTGTTGGAGACATGGACAGTGGGACTAAGTGCACCCGGTAGTAGTGGGACCAGTGCAGTTTAACATCTTTGTTGGAGACATGGACAGTGGGACTAAGTGCACCCTCAGCAAATTTGTTGACAACAAGCGGTCGTGGTGCAGTTGACACACTGGAGGGAAAAGATGCCATCCAGAGTATTTGTTGATGACAACAAGCTGTGTGGTGCAGTTGACACACTGGAGGGAAAAGATGCCATCCAGAGCATCCTGGCCAGGCTTGAGAGGTGGGCTTGTGTGAACCTCGTGAAGTTCAACAAGGCCAAGTCCAAGGTCTTGCACCTGGATTATGGCAATCCCAGGCACAAATACAGGTTGGCTGGAGAATGGCTGGAGAGCAGTCCTGAGGAGAAGGACTTGGGGGTGTTGGTGGATGAGAAGCTCAACGTGAGCCAGCAGTGTGTGCTGGCAGCTCAGAAAGCCAACCACATTCTGGGCTGCATGAAGAGAAGCGTGGCCAGCAGGTTGAGGGAGGTGATTCTCCCCCTCTACTCTGCTCTTGTGAGACCCCACCTGGAGTACTGCATCCAGCTCTGGAGTCCTTAGCACAGGAAGGACATGGACCTGCTGGCGTGAGTCCAGCAGAGGGCCATGAAGATGATCTGAGGGCTGGAGCATCTCTCCTATGGGGACAGGCTGAGAGAGGTGGGGTTGTTCAGCCTGGAGAAGAGAAGGCTCTGGGGAGACCTTATACCAGCCTTCGGTGACCTAATACAGCAGAGATGGGGAGGGACTCTTTGTCAGGGAGTGGAGCGATAGGACGAGGTGTAATGGTTTTAAACTGAAAAAGGGTAGATTTAGATTAGGTATTAGGAAGAAATTCTTCACTGTGAGGGTGGTGAGGTGCTGGAACAGGTTGCCCAGAGAAGTTGTGGATGCCCTTTTCCTGCAAGTGTTCAAGGCCAGGTTGGATGGGGCTTTGAGCAACTTGGTCTAGTGGGAGGTGTCCCTGCCTGTGGCAGGGGGGTTGGAACTTGATGATCTTTAAAGTCCCTTCCAACCCAAACGATTCTATGA
>NW_015090994.1:440706-470148 GCF_001431845.1 Calidris pugnax
TGCATCCAGCTCTGGAGTCCTTAGCACAGGAAGGACATGGACCTGCTGGCGTGAGTCCAGCAGAGGGCCATGAAGATGATCTGAGGGCTGGAGCATCTCTCCTATGGGGACAGGCTGAGAGAGCTGGGGTTGTTCAGCCTGGAGAAGAGAAGGCTCTGGGGAGACCTTATACCAGCCTTCCAATACCTAATACAGCAGAGATGGGGAGGGACTCTTTGTCAGGGAGTGGAGCGATAGGACGAGGTGTAATGGTTTTAAACTGAAAAAGGGTAGATTTAGATTAAGTATTAGGAAGAAATTCTTCACTGTGAGGGTGGTGAGGCGCTGGAACAGGTTGCCCAGAGAAGTTATGGATGCCCCTTTCCTGCAAGTGTTCAAGGCCAAGTTAGAAGGGGCTTTGAGCAACTTGGTCTGGTGGGAGGTGTCCCTGCCTGTGGCAGGGGCGTTGGAACTTGATGATCTTTCAAGTCCCTTCCAACCCAAACGATTCTATGAAATGGCTAAGATGTGCATCAGCTGGGGATGGGGTGTTTCTCTTTAGGATATCCCCTTTGCTGTGCTGAGGCTTTTCGATACGAGAGAAGATGTGTTCTTGTGTTGATGGAGGCACCTGTCAGGGTGGTAAATGTCATGATGGATGGAGATAAGATGATGGCCTCTTCCAGGCCTGGACCCAGCTCCTGGTCCTCTCCTCTGTTGTGGCAGGGTGGCTGGGGTTTCTCTGGTGCACCCCAGGTATGGGGTGGAGACAGACTCCCATGGGAGCCCGTTACCCTGTGCCCCTCTACAGTTTGGGTGTGAGGAAATGGGCTTGCAGCATTGTCTCACACAAACAGAGAGGTAGAGTCAGTGTGGGTGGCAGTTCTCTAGGAACACTTGTCATGGTGTTTTGTGTTGCTTGTTGGATGCTCTCTTTATAGGGGTTTAGTCTTGATTGTATTTGTTTTCCCCACACACTCTCAGGCTCTCAATCTGTTCCTAGCTCCTTCTTTGGAAAACCTCTCCAGTGTGCTCAGCTGTGCATAGGGCACTGCCTCTTGCTTTCTCACATAAGGTGTTTTGCTTCTCCTGGTGTGAAGGCAGAGATCCCACCTGCAAGAGTGACAGCTTCCACCCTCCTCCTTAGCAGTAGTTTCTGTTGATTTTAGTCTCTGTGTTGGCAGTTGTGCAGTTAATCCACTTTCTTGTTAAAACGCATGCTGTTTTAATATTGCTACATAACTACCCTCTTAGGATCAAATGCAATCTTGGGAAAAAAAAAAAAGATTTAAATGCGAGAGATGGAACAAAACAAATGTCTCTTCCTCCTTTCATAAAAACATGTTAAATGTGGGTCAAAAGAAGCCAGTAGTTTGACTCCTGATGAAGTGCTTGTATAGGCTCAGCAGTGCTGTGTTGTTGGCTTTTTGCCTTGAAAAGAATTTTTCCAAATAAGAGCTTAAAATTGGTACCTAAAAATAGTATTTTAAATGTAATATCTTTTTCTATATGACTCCTTTATGTGAGTGTACCATCACTTAGCTGTTGCAGAGGCAGCAAGACCCATCAGCATCTGTCAGTCTGTCTGAAGGTACCTTTTTGGTTGCCTTTTGGTTTCCAGCTGTTGTGCAGCTTTTGGGCTGAGTGCAGAACATAGAATATTTCTCTAGTACATGTGTGCACAACGGCTGTGTGAGGAAGCAGAGGGGATAAGTGCTGTTGGTGAGAAACCAAGGAATTCCTTGAGCAGCACCAGACCATGTTCTCCTCCCAGTGAACATGGATAACTCAAATTAACGTTAATGGGTGTTATGCACGAGGGAGAGGATGATCTACCCCATTGCATGCACTGGGAAGAGCAATTTAAAGCTTTCCTGAGGCATTTTTAAATTAGACTTCTTGGAGTGCCTATCTTTGAGTTTGCTCACATGCAGAACTCCCACTGACTCAACAGGGCTTGTTGCACACAGATCAATGATGGGGGATGTCTCCTTTTCTGTATCTTTTTCAGGAGGTGTAAAATAGAAAGAGGTAAATTGCTCTTATTGATATGATGCTTGCCTGTGTATGTGGTAGTGATTCACTTCAAGGCACGCACTTTCAGGTCCCATGAATGCTAAAACACTGGGAAAATAAGTCCATTAAAACATTGGTGAGGAATTTCTTTCAATCCGGATGAGCCTACTCTGTGACCTTGGTTGCTGACAGGAGTTGAAGGAGAATGGATTTATCAAATCAGCTGCAAAGACTGGATGTTTAAATGGCTAGCAAAGACACACAGATTTGCTGTGGGAATTACACAAGCCAAAACAAAATCCCAGAGGCCATAGGACTTTGGTGACAAAGGGATGTACCCATAAAAAGGTAGATTCTGGGGTTTTTAGGATCTTCCTTTAAAGCATTTGGTATTAGCTGTGCTCAGTGTTTGCAATGTGGGATTCAGCTGAATGTTCTGGTTTTATTCCATAGGAATCAAAGAGTTGGATGCTTTTAATTCTGTAGAAGATGGACCTGTGTTATCACAGTAACACAGTGTTTGGTCAGACCCCCTGCATTTCGTTTGTTAAATGAAGGAGGCAGTATGTGAATTGTTCTGTTGAAACTAGGTTCTAAACCAAGCTAAGTGGAGGAGAAATAGTATCAGAATAACATCCTTATATGATGCTGGTGTCTGGAATGCCAAACTGCCATTTTACGGTCTTACCTTGTGGTTTTTTTTCCTTTTTTAAACACAAGGGAAACTTTGAAAGGATATCTCTTTCTTAAACAGCTTTTTGAAACCATTGGGGGTTAATTAAAAACTAAATATGGAATCTACAAATACCCAGAAATTATTTACACTGTTGTTAATTTCTTCTTTAATATTCATAACTGTTTTCTACTAATTAAGAAGAGAGGGAGAACATGAAGAAAGGCTCAGAACAAAAGCACTTTGCATACAGATAAGGGTCTGAGTTCTCAAGGAGCTGGACTAAACGCATGCTGCTTGCACTGAGTGAAGAATTTATATGCAGTGATTGTGTATTGCAGCTGAAAAATGGGTAGGCTTGTGTATGAATCTTACTACATCAGCATTCGGCCTGATCCTCTTACCACAGTTGCCACTTCCCTGTTTTCTGGCATTAGACATTCTGCAGTCCTGGAGCAGTTTAATTAGCTCTTAGAAAGTAGTTGGGAAATATTTCTAGTTTTTTCAAGTAGTCTTATATAAAGCATTTGTAGGAAATTAGGCTCCATAGGTTAGAATAAGGTGCTGCATTTTCTTTATACTGAAGAAATCATGAGCCTGCTGCTAATCCTTTCAGAGGTATTGTCCATTATCTTAACAGTGTTTAGAGGCTGTGGTCAAGATCAGGGTTTCACCATGCAAGGCGTTTCAGGTAAACACATAGAAAGCCAGTTTCTTGATGTCACAGAGTACTGGGTTTCAGTCAAACACAAAAAGCCAGTTTCTTGATGTCACAGAGTACTGGTCAGCAGACATAAGCACTGTTACCTCTCTCCTTTTCTCCAGAGGTCTCCAGATGTCTCATCCACATCTGGAACCTTCACCAGCTTTGCTCTTTTCAGGTTTTCAGGTACTCTTGTTCAGCTTCATCCCTACAGTGTACTTACCTTCAGTGAATCAACCCTCTAGTGCAAATCTCTTATTTGAGGTCTTTTGAATGATGGCCTATTTATGAATTGGGCTGCTATCTCTAATCAATTTTACACCACTGTGTGAAGCATCACCTCTGTAGGATCTGGGTGAATTTTAAATAATGTATCACAGAATCTTAGTGGTTGGAAGGGACCTTCAAGATCATCAAGTCCAACCACAAAAAAAAAACCCAAAAAACCCCAAAAAAAACCCCCCAAAAAACCCCCTCTTTGTTCTTTTCAGGTTTTCAGGAACTCTTGTTCAGCTTCATCCCTACAGTGTATTTACCTTCGGTGAATCAACCCTCTAGTGCAAATCTCTTATTTGAGGTCTTTTGAATGATGGCCTATTTATGAATTGGGCTGCTAACTCTAATCAATTTTACACCACTGTGTGAAACATCACCTCTGTAGGGTCTGGGTGAATTTTAAATAATGTATCACAGAATCTTAGTGGTTGGAAGGGACCTTCAAGATCATCAAGTCCAACCACAAAAAAAAAACCCAAAAAACCCCAAAAAAAACCCCCCAAAAAAACCCCTACAAACAAATGAAAAAAACCACCACAACCACCACAAGAACAACAAACCCAAAACCACCACCCACCAACTAAACCTCACATCCACAGCCCCACCCACTACACCCCTCCACAAACCAAGAATCTTGGGCACTAGAGCATGCCCTGAAGAGCCATGTCTACACATTTCTTAAATACCTCCAGGGATGGTGACTCCATCACCTCCCTGGGCAGGCTGTTCCAGTGCCTGAGAGTATTTGAGAATATACTCTTGAATTAAAGTACTGTAGTTCCCAATAAGATTTGGGACCCCTATTTTAGTGGTGAGTAGCAGAGCAAAGCTGGTCAATAAATGCTTGGAAGCAGAAGGGTTCCATGAATGTTAGTCCATCAGCTTAGGATGGCCCAGCTTACTTTCTTTTCCAAAGGGACAAGAAAAACAGTATTGCTTTTTGTTGGAGGTCAGTTGATACCTGGGTCTTCACTCCCTTCAAACCCATTTGAAAACCCAGTCTGCTTAAATGTTCAACTCTGTCAAAAAAGATGCAAGAACGATTCTGTATAGCATAGGTGACCAAATCCCTTGCTGGAGAAGAGCATGTCTGAGATAAATGCTTCCTTTTCAGAGGCTGGAAACTTAAATAATCAAAAGAATAAATTGCTTCAAGAAAAGTAAGGGTAAACTAGCTTGAAAAGAAACCACTGCATTCCCCTGTTACTTTTTTGAGCTATACTCCCAATTCCTGGTATTAGTAAATGATATATTTCATAACACTTTTAACGCATTATAATATCTATTGACCTAAATGCAAGGTTAATTGAGACTCTGCATTTTGTGTCCATCAGTAGAAGTAACAATAAAATAGTGCCTTTTGGCCAATCAACAGACTTCCTGCTGGATTATGCTTGAAAGAGACTCTTTCTCATCTATATGTATAGAAATGTATAGCACAATCCACTACAATATGCCTGCAATATGAAGGGATGGCAAAGTGAGATTTGCTTGAAAGAGACTCTCATCTATATGTATAGAAAGGTATAACACAATCCCCTACAATATGCCTGCAATATGAAGGGATGGCAAAGTGAGATGAAGTGCCTTATTTCATTCCCTTCCCTTTTTCTTCACCTCTGCATCTCAACAGGCACAGTTTGAAAGACTGTTTGCAATTGTGAAAGTAGAGGGATGGTATCCAGATGAGGCATGTGAGAGGGGAAGACTAGAGAAGACATCTAGAGATAATCAGCACAAGCCAGGATCCTTAAAGTTTACATACCAGGATAATCCAAAGAAAAAACGATCTCTTGAAATAATTAATGTGATGTTCTAGCTTTGTAATGATAAAAACTTGCCATTGTGCCAAGGGTCTGCACACTACTGAAGTTCATTCATGCAGAAGGTTGAAGTTGGACTCAATGCCTGTGTTGATTCTCAGTGTGGAGATGAGATTGTTGAATGATTGTTTGACCTTAGCTATGGGTAGATTTCATTTAGGATATTGACTATGCCTGTGTCTGGTCTGTTCCATGGGTAGAAGACAGGAAAAAAACCATAATCTGGGCTTTTTATGAAGTCTCCTCTGTAGAGCAATCTGCATGATTGGCATGCCTACACTGATGTTTGCTGCCTTGCAGTGCTACCAAGACAGGCCCCTTTTTGGGTTTCAACTCCACCATCCCTAGCATCATGGCAATCCTCTAAGAATGAGCTGTGGAGATAAAAAAAAAACTATAAGTAAGGAAACAGCACTTTTATATGAAGAAGAAATGGATTGTATTTCTTACCTCAGATCAAAGGTAGCAAATGCTTTTCTTTCAAGGGTGGAGAATTGGGAATGGAGCTGAGGGAAGAAACAGAATTAAAAGAGAATCTGAGTTCCCCTGTGCTCCAGGGAGGATGTTGCATGCTCTGGGCTCATTGCATTCAAGTTTTTAAGCTGTGACAATAACGTTAAAGTTGCAGAAAAATTATTTTAGAGAAGATTTATGGAAGAAATGCAGCATATAGAGGAGCCTGGAGATCAGACGAAGGCTTGGGACTCTGGCAGCCTTGAACACAAGTTAGAGACCTGGGTTAGAGATGAGTGAGCTCTGTGTACAAATACATGTCTGTGATCTTTTTGATATGAAAAAGATCACAAATTATATCAGAAAATACAGGGTCAACAGTAGCAAGAATACCTCGAGGGAGATGGGAGTTACAGTAATATCAGAAGACAGCTGGTAATGGGGCAACAGCAGATATTTTTTTTCCCCCCTTAGGGACAATGATGAACAGTAATTACTGAGAAAGCCAGCAACCTGCAGAGTGTAGGAGTGTCTTGTTAGAGATGTTGAAATCTGGCATATATAGGAGTCAAAATTCGATCTCTGAACAATTGAGTCTGCAGATGGTGGACAGGTAAGAAGGCAGATGGGGTGGGGAAGGGGGAGAAGAAGGAAATGAACATTGCAGTGGAGTGCCTTCCTCAAAGATCTAATACGCGTTGGTTATGTCCCTTCAAAGGGGACATAAGGTCCCTTCAAAGGGACATAACCCATCTGTTAATGAAACTGCAACTCTCTAACCTAAATTTGATCTAAAATTGAACCCATGAAAAGAAATAGCCCAGGTATAAATGGATGCAGTTGGATCAGTCCACTATGTCACCCAAATAAAACAATGTGGCTGCACTCTCTGATTTCCCCTGTTCTTCTCCCAGTCCCCTTAGAACAATATTGTGCTGGTTTAATCAGTGATGTCTAACTCTTGATATTGGAATTGCAGACGGCATTTATGTGGATTGTTGGTGAGAAGATGAAATGGGTTAACTCTGCTATAAGTAATAAGCTGCAGCGTAGAAGGAATAGACAGATATTGTTTTGAAGTGACAATGATTTAAGATGTTTGAAGCCCAGCGTGAGAAACCTGAAAAGGGAGTGAGATCTGGGGACTGCTCAAACACTGATAAAATTCAGCCCTCTCTACAAGGTCCCATGGAGATCACTAAAGTAGATTAGGCATCAGTAGTCTTACTGGCAAATGTGGACTGGCTTGTGCTAAAAATGCTGTCTACCAGCAAGATGGTTAAAAGTGAACGCCTGTGAAATAAAGTTTTCCAGTGTGCTGTTCATGTTTTCTTTCATACTGATTTCTGTGGCTGGAACTTACTGATGCTTACTTCTGTCCTTAACAATTTTTCTATCTCCCTTACAGAAGTAAATGCGGTTTGTTTGGGGAACTTTTTTTTTGTTATTTGTGCCAATTAACTCCAGAGCAATCTGCAGCGTCAGAGGAAAAGCAAACTAAAATCGGAGATTTCAGTGGGAAATTGCCAGTTTCCTTTTGTCCTGCAGGTGCCCCTGGAGTTGCTGACACCAGTATCAGTTGCTCTTTTTCTCTTAAAAAGACCTTCAAATAGCTTGCTTTATGCTAATGGAGTCCTATGTGACTTCTGTAAGTTACTGTACTGTAAGTACTGTAAAGTTAAGTAATATAAGTATGAAACATTCTTCTCTTTGAATAAGAGATGAAACAAGTGGCAATGAAAACGCAATTGAAAACATCCTGCACAGCTGAATAAATACTGTCCTTTGCCTATTAATGAAGATCTGATGGGATCAGCAGAAGATACAGCCATGGAAGTGAAATGTTTGAGTGTGTCTGTCCGACCCCACTGTGAGAATCTCAAAGGAGATGGGAGTTAAACACATTTACTGTAGAACAGTTTAAATGCCACAGATTTTAAAAAAATCACAGTTATTGTTTTTTTGAAGCTTTTTTTGTTTGTGTTTTGTTTTTTTTTTTTTAAAGAGAAATAGAGCAATTGATACTGCTTTTTATTTTTTAGCTATGGACAGAAATAATTTAACATCTACATTTGGCTGTCAAAAGACCACTGCCTGCTTGTGCATGTAGTTGAAATCTGCCAATATAATAAAGCTTTTCTGTTTCTAAGTGTTAAAATGTTAAGTATTGAATAGCTTTGAAACGCGTGCTTTTTAACTGAGATCTTTCAAGAAGTAAAATTAACCGCACATCAGTATTTAATGCATGAAACCATGATTTACTGTCCTAAGAACTAATTTTGGCTCACTGCAGATGTAAACTCCCCCCTCAGTTAATGTGCTACTGGGCCTGATTCAGAGATGGGTGATGTCGGCAGGTCTTTCCAATTACTTTTATGGGTATCAGATGAAGTCTTTAATTAATGCATCACTGAGTGCTCAGACTCATTTAAAGAAATCTCATTTCTAGATATAATGCAGATCTTTCAAAATGTCATTGTACTTTAAAGCTGTTCTGCTCTCTTGGATGAGAAGTTATTTACCCTTGTGCGAGTACATCTGATACATTCCTTCTTTCCTCACACCATAATATGCCTACAATATGTGTTTTGATATATTATGTGTATCTTTGAATACATAATATATTACCAGATGGCATGTGATTAGCAGGGTACACTAAAGTAGAAGACGTCTCCTGCCCTGGGTACATGTACACAGTCTGGTAATGTATGTATTTAAAGTGAGTATTTCAGGATGTATTTTTAGGAGAGAAAATAATCTGATACAGGCAGAAGTTTTATGTATGCAGTAAATGAGCTACCCAGGAAAGTTTCATATCTAGCATGTTATTGGAAGTAGTGGAAAACTACCTCTGGTTCTTGAGCTTAGCCTGGTGAAATTTTGACTGAGAAGACTCATAGTTCAGATACTGTTGGCATGTTTTCAGTTCCAGTAGTTTAGTAGTTCAGATTTGGAATATGCAATACCCGAAGCCCATATAACTTTTTTCAGCTCTCAGCTGTTCTTAAGTAAAATGCCAGCTTTGGGCTTGTAAACAAAGCTCCACTGTCAAGGAAAATTTATGGACGTGTTTCAGATTTCTAAAAATTCAACGTTGAAATTAGGAGCATTGATACAGCCTTGTCTGAAATCGTGTAATTTGCTGTTATAATTAAGGCTGGTGTTGTGAAAAGACCTGTTCCTAGCATAGATTTTAATCATCTGAAAAGAATGCCATGGGCCAAACTTCAAGGTCTTAGTAATAAAAATTGCATAGTGAAGAGAAATTATAGACATTCCAGAAGTGTACTGTTTGTGAGTCGATTCAAGTCTAGAGGTAGCTTTAGGTTGGTAACTGATAGAAAATTTGTGTGAGAGCCTTAGCTCATGTAAATCAATAAGGCTTCCTTGATCGCAATGGGCTAATGCCAATTTATACCACCTGAAGAGCTATTGCCTAGATTTACAGTGTAAATATAATTACTGTGACATAGATCTGCTTTGGTTCACTGAGATGGCAACCAGTAAGGTTTACAGTATTGTGTCTTTTTGCTCTTGCTTCTACGGGATGCATGGAGTTAGAACCCAGACACAGTTTCTCTCCCAATGTGCTGTTTTGACAGTATTAGCATATAAAGTAGATATATCACTGCAGAGTGTGAAGCTCGCTCCTGTAAGCCGTGTGTACTGTGCACACAGCAGGGAAGGTCCATTTCAGCGTGGTGTTTGGCACAGCAGGAACCTGCTGACTCAGCAGTACCTGCAGGAAACTCAGTTCTTTTCTGTGGTAGCTGCTGGAAGTGGTTGCCAATTAGGTTTTGACATTAACATCCTACCCCGTGTCAGGCCGACTGGGAGAGCAGAGCAGCTTGCTAGGTATGATTATTTTTCCAGGGATCCGCCAGCAGGCTTGGGGAGAGATTAGGGTATCGATTCAAAGATGTGAGGCCACCTTTGCAATCAGGTGGGCTAGAAACATTTTGGAAACTAAATATTGAAATGCTGAAGAGTACAGTGAGCTCTCTGAATAGAAGTGAGGAAATGTCTGAGCTTAAGGTTGTTCGTTCAGACCTGTAAACTATGAAAAGTGGAGGATGGTTACCACAACAGAAACGGAGAAGGCAAAAGTATCACCTTGCTTTTTTCATTAAGTTATGGATTGTGTACGTTGAAAGACATTGCGTGTCTTTGGCCATGACTCCAAAGTATAATGTTGGTACAGGTCTCTCTTTGTCTGGTTGCAGGCTATCATTTAATTTCCATTACTTTTCCCCTTCCCCATTCATACTGTAATGTCCCTGCTGACAGCTAATATCAGTAAAAGAATCAATAAAGAATTATTAATAATAATTAAAGCCTGGGCAGCCCATTATACTGAGCAGGCTTAGTCCCTCCAAGTATAGATTGTGCGCTCAGTTTTGCAAGTGCAGCTGAAGAGAACTTGGCTCAGCTTCAGTGATCTCTGGATGTAACCGAGAGCAGGATGTGGCCCCTGGCTCTAGGAGCTGTTCTTTTAAATTATTGTTAAAAGCAGGAAATCATGACTTGTGGTTCTAAGTGGTTGAAATGCCGTGTAACTCGGGGAAAATTGTGAGGGGAGGAAAAGGGCTGAACTGAGTCGGCGAGCGAGCTTTCTGTGCTTGGAAAAGAGAAACCTGTTTTCAAGTGCTCTTTGTCACAAATAAGAGCCAGGATAGTTTCAGCACTAGCATCTAGCAGTCATTTTCCACCGCGTAAATGCACCATAACTTAGCATGATTTCTGTGCTCCTGGGAGGCTGTAGACTTAAATAACAAGGGTGCTCCAGGTCACAGCCGAGACGCAATTAACCCTGAGATTGAAGAAATACCTTCCCACCTGCAGGATGGATTCTCATTTTGAATAGCTTTCCATTAGTTTTCCTGTGGGAATGACACAATATTGGCAGTATTTCTGGAACTAATATGACAGTGCCAGCCAGGGAGCAGTTTAGCTATAGGTCCTTAACACTTCTGTGGTCGCTAGGGCTTCTGTGGGCTTTGAGTATCTTCTGCCTATTGGGAAATTTTTTTGTCCTTCTACAGTTGAGGTAATTCCACATGGCAAAAGAAATGCCACGTCTGTATTTTAGCAAGGGGGGCATTTGTGTGCATCTGAGTTGTGATTTTTTTTTGCTGTTTGTTAATTCCTTGTTCTCCCTTGAGTGGCACGTAAAGCTAAAAATGATTATGTTTCCCCTCTGACCCAAAATATTCAGATGCATTTGATACAAATACATTTAGTTTATGGTATATGTGAGGAAAAATCTGATAGATAAACTGTTGAGTAGGAAGACTTAGTAGATTCATAACTTCTGATAATTCAAAGTCATATAGTTGGTGTTGCTAGGAAAACCTAGAGAATTTGAACATGATCATTTATGATGGAAAAAAAATTAACTGTTTTTTGAATTCACTGTATAATTTTTACAATAATCATTTATGATGGAAAAAATTTAGCTGTTTTTTGAATTCACTGTATAATTTTTACCTTCCTTGATGTGTGTCAGAAAACCATTTGTTAGCTCCCTGCATTTTCTTTGCCCCTTTCTCAGGGATTGGTTGTGTGTTGTCTCTGCTACTGAATTTTTATGTAAATGGATATATCAAAACTCTGGCCTTGGGTGCTACTTAATTACTTAAATGTTCTTTTGTCTTTTTTTAGTTTTGCCTCACTCTTACATTATTGCAAACCAAAATGCTGCAGAGGGAGACACATAATAAAAATGAAACAAAACAGGAAGAAGTACTATGAGAGAGACTTAATTTTGGCCAGAGCTCTTCACTGAAACTTGGAAGGTGTCCTTTAAATCTTAGGAAAACTTGCAGGAGTAGCTATAAAATAAACCATTAGTCATCATAAGCCCATTCTCCAGATGAACATAGTCCTCTCTGGAACCATCTCATGCTGGAAACATCCACACTTCCTCCACACACACACCCACCCCAAAAGCGACTGGCTAAAGGAAGAGACTGACTCCAGTTGGTGCTTTATGAAATCTTTAGAAGGCATGGTCAGTGGACTGAATCGCTGATACACGAGAGCAGGACTGCAGTGAATCCAAAGTGCATGTGATACAGAGGTAAAACAGCCTTTGTGAAATCGAGTGTTCTGTATCTGCTGGCTGCCTGCCTCCCCCTGCCCGTGGAGTCTGACCTGTTTGGCTACCCAGGATGGGGACTTGATAAGCGCTACCGCCGCGTACGAGGGGATTATAACCGGTGTTGCTGCTGGCTCGTGTTATCTTTGTGAAGCATAACCTGCAGGATCCTGTAGAACAAAAAGGGACAATATTGAAAGCAGTGAGATGTGGCTGTAGTGATGAGGAGAAAAATGATAGCTGTAAAAGCATCACAGGGGCACTCTGGCTCATCAAGCGCTGCATGCTGTCATGCGTGGGTTTTGGAAGGGATTATTCCTAGTGTGCAGTTCCCACTTTAAGTATCAGATAAGTCAGAAAGTGAAAGTACTCAGAGGCATGAAAAAAGCATAGAGGACAAATATTTTAATCACATGAAACTGAAAAGAGGTTATTTAGTTTCCTTACGGGGTCATGAGAGAAATCCAGAAAATTAGGACTGTTTATTTACGTTTATAGCTATGATTGAATGAACATAAATTTACCTTTGTTTTGGGAAGTTGAGGGGATTTGGACCAGATGATTTTTCTAAGGTCTCTTCTGACCTAAATCACTCTTTGATTAGAATTTTTGTTGAAACCAAGAGGCAATAAACTTTTAAACGATGTTTTGGCCTGTGGAACTGATTGGCATACCACTGAGTCCATTACTCTGTAATAATTAGAAAAAGTAGATTAAACATCACTATAGATGAAATATAAATCCACGGTTAGGTTGGATGGGATACCATTTCCCAAGAGCTTGCAAGGCATTGTAAGAAAATTCCTGATAGTTTTCCAAGAGCTGGATGTTGTCAGGCCAGCAGAACTTGCAAGGCATTGTAAGAAAATTCCTGATAGGTAAAAAGGAGCATCCTTTCCTTTCTCTAGTGTGGTTGGTGTGGGCCACGGACAGGGGCAGCTCATCTTTTTGAGATGTTTGTCAGGACATGCTCTATGCACAGTGAGGTTCAGCTTTCAGTTACAAGAGGATAGTTCTAATAACTTCAGCATCAGGAACTTCTTTGTAAAACAATTTGACTTTAGTACCAAAATATCGACAAAAAATATAAATAAATTAATGTATAAATTAGGTCTGGACTTTTGCACTGACACCAGATCTGTTATCTGTTGCACAGGTGGAGAAAGGGTCCAATTCATCACTATTTAGGAAGGTGGCTGGGCTAGACTGAGAAAATGTATGAAAGAATTAGTGAGGGAAATGCTAAAGTCCCTGCTTTGCAGAGGGTACAGCCAACTGTGTTACGCTGGTCTGTGACCCCTAGAGTAACATTACCCCAAATGAAGCCAAGGGTTTCCTATTTTATGCAAAGTAGGCCAACAGATTCTTGAAGCGTTTAAAAAAAAAAATTCATTTCTTTTTGAATAAAAGCAGATTAAAAGAAACTGGTTGGCTGTTTTTCTACAATAAAACCCACCAACCTGTCCTTGTCCAGAATTTATTTCAATAACACATTCATTTCAAGAGTGGGTAATAAGAAGATTATTTTTGAAAAGTAAGAGGAAAAGAATATAAGCCTGAAAACCACTTTTGTTAGTGCTGCAGTATGCATCTGTTGCAAGGTTAAAATAGAGCTATCTCTGTCGACAAAGGAAAGAGCCTGACAACAGAGAAAAGATCCAAATGCGTTTGAGTTCCTTGCATAATTGTTATTTTAATTGCCATGTTCAGAAAAGGCTTTAGAGGTTCCCCAAACACTGCTCATCTCCAGATGAGATTTACCAGTGCACCACTCACAAGCTTTCTTTTGAAAAGTCACTTTCTTGTTTTATCATGTTTACAAAAACTGAAGTGAGAGTTAGTTATGAATCTTCTGTTATTTGAGTCGATGGCAGATGCTAGGAAGGCTTTGCTGTGTGATAGACTTAAACTCTCTGGGACTGATTACAAAGAAATTCCATTAGCAATATTTAAATGCCATCTTTGAAAGGCACTCAATAATATGTGTGTTGGCGCTGATCAAGAATAGTACCTTTTAAAAATGAAAAAGTAATGTGACTGTTAGTTTAACATAAAAATGTCAAACTGTGGGCAGTCTCTTGTCAATTAAAGAATCTGGGCTATTCCTAACGGGAATAAGGATGAAGGGGCGGGGGGAGAAGTGGGTACTAAAAATTGCAGATGTGCAGAACTACTCAGAGATAATTTGTGCTGGCAAATAACACCGTCAGCCAGTTTGGGAATAATACAGGCAGCTTGATACCTGTTCTTCCTGAGCCACCTTACTGATTTCTTTTTCTTAGCATCTTCTTTAATAGCTAGCAAGACTTCACAGCAAGCGGGTCTATGTTAATGCCGCGCTAAGTGGAGGTGGATTTGTGCAGATTTGAAGAATGTGCTTCAGGAGGTTCATAAAACGTATTAAAACGGTAAACCTGTTTGTTGCTGAATTGCAGGATAGACTTGTGAGAGGGGAAGCAGAGTCCTTAAACTCTGGAGGCTAGTCCTTAAACTCTGGAGGCTAGTGGAGTTGATGCTCAGACGTAAAGGCATGAAGATGTGCATCTCTGTTACCTGTCAGTTCCTGTTAAGGCTGTGTCTCAGTATAAATAAAACACAGCAGTCAAGCATCACCCCTCGCCTCATCTAAAAGTAGCTTCTAAGGAAACAGAAGTCTGGTAGAAGTTCACTTGGAGGGAATGTCGTATAATAACTCTCCTTATTAGCTGGTAGATGGGTATGTTGCTTGCTGTTGGGAGGTCAGTGCCTGTTTTTTTTCTTTAATATTATTTCCATTGTGTTGTTCACATCCCACCCCTTCTTTTTCCCCAGCAGCCATTGAACTAAGCTATGTATCTAGTATTTTGCATCTCTTCTCACTGTCTAGATGGTCACTCTTTGGTCCAAAATGTCCCACCTAAAATGAGGCCTGTGCAACAGTTGGTGCTGTGATAGCATGTGGATGTACATCAAAGTTGTTGTCTTATGATTTAAATGTAAATTAGAAAGGGAGCATTAGCATCTCCATTTTGCAAGGTGGGAGCTGAATGTTAGAGTGTGATTTGACCAAGGTCAGGCAGATCTGTGGTAGGTCTAGAAACTGAACATGCCAGTCTGTCATGTGAGTCCTGAGACAGTCTTCATTTTGAAAAATGACAAATCTGACTTGTTTATCTAACCAATTGTCCCGACTGAAATGTATTCCTTCTTATTTTTCCCATGTGGTCCCTTCTTTTATTCTTTCATTTTTTCAAATCCCTGTAAATGCTACATATAAATTGCCAACCGTACTTTTTCTTTTCAATACAATAGTTTGGATCTTCCTCTTTTGTTAATCTGTTGCTCTTTGCACCTTGTGTGTTGTTTTAATATGTCTTTTCGTAAATAGATTTGATGCCTTTTCATGTCAGCTTAATACTTTGTTCTCACTCGGGGCCACCAGTCATTGGCTCACAGTTTTTGTCATTACTAATTGTTATACTTTATTTTATTGCTGTGTCCTTCTGTTACCCTTTTCCTATACTTTGCTCAAAAATGTTACATAAATAACTAAAATATATAAAGTAAATCAATGGACAACCTTTCTGTGAGACCAAAACCTGGGGTACCCTGGAACTGTGCTGCAGAAGGCCAGCTGAAAGTTGAGCACCCCTTTCTCTGAGCACCACTGCTATCAGAAATTCTCAGTGTTTTTAATACATAATATTAATATTTTTTTTCATTTGGTCTCTATCACAGAGGATAATTAGAAGATCTGATACAAAGTAGGTACACTAACTACGTAGTTTGCAGCACCAAAAGCTAGTCTTGACATACTCCTAAAAAGGAAATCGAGTCTTAGGAATGCTGAGGACAAAATCCAAGAGGGTTTTGAGTAACTAACTATCAGTTCAAGTATTTAAGGGAATAGCTGTTTAAGGAAGCTACAGCTGAACTGGATATGGAGTGAAGTCACTTGAGTCGCATTTCAAGGTCTTGCATCAACTGTCTTAAGCACATGCTTTATTTTTGTCAGGCAATTGCTGTGGAGTTCTTGGCTTAACTCCTGCCAAGGGCTGACCAGATTTGTCTCTAGGCCCACCATCAAGATCTGTCAGTTCAGGGTTCCCCCATGCATGATGCCAGTGGGACCTGACCTGGTAGGTGTTTGTAATGGCTCAGCCTATGATGAAACTATGGTTGGAGGAGGTAGCAGTGGTGGCTGTGCATCAGCTTGCTGGGTAGTTATCTAATCTAAGATAATGGAGACCTGAGTTTCTTCTCCTGACTTCAGATATGGGGTTTCAGGCCATATCTGTGAAAATATCCTAGTCCCCATGTTATCCTATGGGCTACCGGAGTTGGTAGGACACCATAAGGCTGCTTCAAAGTGGAAGGAGTCAAGGTGAAGGGCCTGTGAGGACTATAGGGAATGGTCATTGTGGAGGCAATAAACTTGAGGAAAAATATGTATTTGCTCTTGCTGAATGGAGCAGCTTTGGTATGTATGGACTGGGGAGTATCAGCCATGCCTGAGAGGTGGGTGAGGAGAGGATAAGTGGACCAGTTTCTCAGATGAGATAGCAATTCATCATTGTCTTCTTCAGGGGCTTAAGGGATGTTTTGGAAGGAAGAAACCAATGTTACTAAGTAGAGACAAAGCCAGAAGTCTGTGCTTATCTGCAGAGGAGTCCCAGGGGCCATATTTGGCTACAGCGGGTGAAAGAACCCCATCTTGGCAGAGAAGGGAGGTTTGATACTTTGGAGAAGATCTCCTGGGTTACTGTATTAGTCGCTTTAGGTGGCCTGGGGCAGGCAGCTTTGCATGGGAGGCCTAAAGATGTTCCTGTAGGCCAGCAGGTGAAATAAGGATTTCAATAACCAATTTGAGTTTTTAGCATATTGCTGGGCTTCAGAGGTCAGTGCAGCATGGGTTCATTGGGCAGTTTTGTTAAGATTTTGTTAGCGTTAATTGGATCTATTCAGCACCTTGGGTGGAAAATGCCTGAAAACAGGTGTATTTAATCTTAAAGCCAAGATCTAAATAGTGTTAAAACAAGTCTTTCATAGAACAAGACAGGTTAGAGATGGACAATTCCACTTAAGCTGTCCAGCTTAAGGTCAGTCTTTTGGGCATGTGCTCTCAAATAAAGATAGCAATCTTTAGATCTGAAACAGCAACCATGTATTACTAGGAAAGCCTGTACTCCTTGACTTTGTAAGTCAGTACTTAAGAGTGTCTGCTCTTGCTTTTGCAAGTTGGCAAGTACAGTAGCCTAGAAGGCAAAAATGTGTGTTTTCTCACAATATAAATAAGATGAAAGTCCTGAGAATCCAAATTACAATAAACCAGAGTTTGGTTATGCAGCATCATCTTTACTGTTGCAGAGCCAGAAATGCTGTCCTCTAATGGTTGGAGGTACTTTTTTTCAGAGCTGGAGTAACCAGAATGAAGCAAAGGGGTGACATGATATATGCGATGGGTTCTAAAAGATCTTTGGCACACCAAGAAATATAATATGCAATTGTAGCACAAATTTGGGCTCAAATGATTAAGGTTTGGGCAGGGGGGAGAGTTTAGCTCTTTGAATTTGATATAATCTCTTACATACTAATTAAAAAACACCCACCATCTATGGGATGAAAGCATTAATTTTTTCATGCGGCTAAAAATTGAAAATGCAGAGAATAGAAAAAAATTACAGGAGAAAATAATTATTCTGCTATAGTTACTGGCATACCATAAAAGTATGCCAGGGGAGATCAAAAAAGCTTGTTCCACTGTGCGAGCCAAGTGCTGGTCCAAGAAACATCCATGCAGGGGCAGTTTGAGGTGGAACTGTTTGTGCTTCTGATTTCAAGGTCAAGAAGGGGTATTTTCAAGTGCAGTTGGAAAGAGAATTGTTGTGCACAGGTAGTGCTTCTGTGGAACTCAAAATTTGTTATGTGTCATAATAATGATACATTTGATAATGGCTGTGAGGCTGTTCCTCCAGAGGGGTGTAGGTAATGGTAGAGCTGCTGGTGAGACACAAGAAGGGGCTGTGATAGGGTAGCAAAGAGTGTTTTGGAAGGGCACAGAATTTTTAGAGCTGACTTCCTGCTGATGGACAGTCGGAGGGGAAGGTGTCCTGAAAGGTCAGCAGTGCAAAGAAATGTCCAGAAACTCTGAGAGGCACCCAAATCTGTTTTTCAAACTTACCAATAATAAGTGGTGCTGGGACCTCTGGATGTAGTGAGGAAAACTTTAACTCTAAGTAGTTCCTAGTAGTTCATACATTTCCCTAAAAAAGCAGGAGGTGGCATCAATTTAGTTTCTTTATAGGAGCTCTGAATATGGGTGTTCAAATGCAAATTAAGTTATCCCGGTGTCTGGAGCTCGTTAGGGCAGATGTTGCAAACCAGTGAGAGGCTGCAATATGTTTAGACACAGGGCAGGGCAGTGGGTGGTGCAGATCTCTCTGCCAGATTGGACTTTGATAGAAGTCTGTGATAACTTCGTAACTTTTGTAAACTCTATGTAATAGGTAAAGCGAAAATTTCTCGCTTAGCTGAAACTTTGGGCAGAGTTTAGGAGAAAGAAAATGCACCTCATTAATTTGATGCAGGAATGTCTGAGCCTTTAATTAGGACTTCTCTAATAAGAGCAGTAGTGGACTTCCGCTCATGTAATTGCTGTGGTGAAAACTTGTTCTCCTGAGTCTTAGATGTGTGCATTTTTTTTTTTTATCATTGCATTTTACTTTTAAAGGGGGAATAAGTGTATTTCTTAAGGTGGTTGTATTTATCCTTAATGCAATGCGGTAAGCACCTATTTATTACTAAGATGGCTGTTTTAGCAGAGTGTGTGCTTGTAGAAAAGCAGAGCTATTGATTAGACTGCTTCTGAGGCACTTCATTGTAGATTTGGTGTGGTGTACTATGCTTTCTATAAGCAGTGTACCATGCATGTGTGTTTTGTCCATGGGATGTTTAACGGTTGCTGTTTGCTGTTGGAAGTGATTTTCAGTCTTTTTCAGACATTGGTACTGTTTAGATGGTGGTGTATCTTTCTCCTTTCCATTTGCTTTGTTAATGTAGTAATTAACCAGCTCTCTGCTTTTACTTCTATTAATATATTGATCATTTGAGTATTGTAAATGGGATCTCACGTACTTTTGCATGAAACGACACTCCCAGTAGCTCTAACATTTATCCCAAATAGCTTTTAAAAACAAACAAAAAAAGAAAATTGCAGCATAAATATTCTAAAGCATTTAGGAAAAAAAAAAGAATTCAGAAATCTGGACATCAGTACATGACTACAGGGATTTTTGTAATTCTTTTATCTCTGATGTTGAAAACATATAGAGGCCTAGCTATGGCTTGTGTACATTATAGTTTTCACAGTTTGAAGTCAGAGTAGGGTTGAGAAGGATCCTTTATTTATGTTAATTCTGTTGATATTTTTGAGATAAGGGAACATGCTAGAAAGCTAGCTTTCTGTCTCTTCAATATTTTTTGTTTTGGTTTGAGACTTTTGGTTGTAAATAAACTTTTTTTTTTTTTTTTAGAAAGACTTTGGAAAACCTTTGTCTAGATACCTTCTCTCTTTTGAGCTCAACAAAACTCTTTTCTTGAGGAAGTTGGAACACTCTGTTTTGGTTTGGAGTTTTTCCACTTTTGACCCCCTTTTATTTATTTATTTATTTATTTATTTTTTCCTGGATAATAATTCTTCTTTTACTCCATACACTACCCTAGATTCAGTGAAAAATCATTTGCAGGTTTCTAACTGGGAGTTTCACTACTTAAACTCCTTGTTTCTAGTCTTTTAATCCAAGGTTCTCCATGTAATACATATGAAAGAAACTTGCTTCTTTGTAACAAATTTAACAATTCTACTGTGTGATGTGGGGGTTTTCTTTGTTTATTTTGTTATTTTGTTTTGTTTGGGTGCTTTTTGGATTTTTGTTTGCTTTGTGCTAGAGATTTTTTTTAAACAAAAAAAAAGCTCACATTTTTATCTTTGGAAACCAGGGGGATTTTAGTTCATTTCTGGGAGACTTCTGCTTCCTCTCTCTTCTTCCCCAGAATGCAGCATGGGCAGCAGTGGCAAAGCCTATGCTGTGCAGACACATAAGAAGATATAAGTTGGAGGGGTGGGGAAAATCAGAAATATAACACTAATTTCCATACCTTGGAAGATCATTTCACCTTCCTTGTACTGATCTGCAGCATCAACATCGGAGACTGAGGGAGGTAAAGCTGTCTCTTGTCTTCAAGAGCCTTCACCTCATTTTTGAGACAAGGCTGGGGGATTTTGAGCAGTGTGGCATCCTATTGCAGTGCTTTTAAATTCTCGTCAGCAGTCCTAGGAATGTTAGAGCTCTGGGCAAGTTTGTTTACAAACAAAAGAAGGAAGCCTGAAAATAAAAGAGCTTCGGACAGCTTTCTCTGAATTAGAAAATAAAGGAAAGGCTTTAAATTTAAAGTCAAGTTTCTTTTCCAATCCTTTATTTGTAAGATGTGTGTGGATTTCTGTCCTGGAAAGCTAGTTGTGCAATTTGATCTTCCCTTGGCATACCTGAAAAATTGGGTGCAGAGGTTCTACACTGTCACTGGGGCTTGTTGCAAGTAAGGGATGATCATAAAATCCAGTTCATCTGGAAAAGCCTTCAAGTTTCTGCTGTAGAAAGCTAAATACCTTTTTTTTTTGATTCCCTGATGAGTGGGAAAGAACCTTTTTTTTTTTTTTTTTGAATGGTAAGAACATATTAGCAGAAAAAGTAGGTTTCCACTAGAGGTATTGGTATGGGTGGATGTTTTTCCTTTGTTCCAAGTATTTCCTGCAAACTTTTAGCTGAGGATCCTAAAACTACTTTTGTAGGAATTCCATAGTATATTTAATAGGTACGGTCTCATCACATGGGTTACTGCCTAGGTTTCATGTAGCATAGAGAAAGAAGCAGTGTGCAATAGGAGCTGGAAAATAAAGCAATGGAAAAACAGATTTTAGGGATATGTTAACCCTGCCTTACCATTTGCATAACCAGTGCCATACATTGAAGCAGTGCTCAGTAACCCCAGGTACACACTCAGTACTTGTTTTTCCCCTTCTGAGATGCATTCTTCAGCTGTGTAAAACTGCTGCCTTTGGACTGCATGTTAAGTTAAACCAAACCCAGACTATTTTAGTATGTCTGGGGAATGCAGTAATTGAAGCAGATTGTAACAA
Organism: Calidris pugnax; assembly: GCF_001431845.1. NCBI lineage: Eukaryota > Metazoa > Chordata > Aves > Charadriiformes > Scolopacidae > Calidris > Calidris pugnax. Next base: position 461,902 of record NW_015090994.1, read on the forward strand.
CTGCAAATAGCTATTCCCAGCATTTGTATCCCTGTCGTGTAATGGCATCTTCCTAGTACTAAAAAAGCTAATTAACCAAGAAACTATGTGTGCATGAGACCGGACGTCAAAAAGGGGTCTTAGCCCTGGGATATCTTTTTTGATGATTACTATAGCTTGTTCTTTTCTTCTGTCTCCTGCTCCAGCAATGCTATTTACTAAAAGTGTTCGTTAAGGATTCCTTCTGCCCCCCCCAGTCTTGAGCAATAGGGTAGTGCCAGGCAATTGTGCCAGTGTGCAAGTGTGATAATTTGCTTTGCAAATGTCTGGAATCAGTGAATCACACAAGTACCTCTCTAGGCTTGCCAGCTTTCTCATGAGGACCCCTCATAATTCCTGAAATTATTTTACAGACACATTCTTGGATTTAGCCAGCCTGCCTGCCATTAGCACAGGGACCGGAACCAGCTGAAAAGTGTTTTCCATTCAAATCTTCCTTTCTAAACTGAAAGAGCCTTAAGGTCTCTGTTTTTCCTTGCTGCACAGGCACTTCCATACCCACCAGCAAAACCACAAGTTGCAGATGCCTCTGTGTGGTCGTGTGGTAGTCCTGGGAAGGTACTTAAGCACTGTCATAGATCTGAGCTTATACGCGTGGTCAACCTAATAACATTGAGAGTTTTTACATGTATATTTACTTTAATAACACCAATTCAAATCCCATTTGTTTGCTTGCTCCATACTTATGTGGTCTGGCCGGACTGGGAGCCCTCCTACAGCTGCTGCTTCTCTTCCTGCTCTCCCCCCGCAGAGGCTGGTGGCCATTTGGCCAGCTCGGAGTTGCTGCTGGTTCCTTGCAGTGGTCTCCCCGCTGCTGGTTTCTCTCAGTTTACAGCTTCTTCCCTCACTATGTGTACACTTGAGGTACACTGAGTGTCACTGTTTGCTTTTTGTGGGGGAAGCCCAGTTTTCGGGGGTTTGGTGGCTGTTTTCTCTGCTGCCTGAGCAGAACCTGCCCTGCCCTGGCCTGCCCAGCTGTGGGCAGTTCTGTGGAGAGTCCACCTCAGGGGAGAGAGCTCCTTGCTGATAGCCTGTGACTCATGGTGCTCCTGCAGAAAAATAGGATCAAAGGTGTTGGAACGGCCCAGTTTTGGAGGGAGAAGTGTGCACTTTGCTGATGTGGAGGTTCAGTCTTGGGACCCCCCCCACAAGGGCCTCTCCTGGGCTCCCAATGTACTGCAGCAGCGGGGGCTGCCCGCCAACATGGCGACAGGCCAGGCAATGTGAGGGGAAGAGATGGATTTGGGAACCAAAACCACTGCTCCTTGGCTGTCGTCTGGAGGTGCTGTGGGTGGGCTCGGTTATCCTGGAACTGGGGGGCTGCTGATGGCCGGAAAGGGGAGAAACCTCCTGAAGACAGTCCCACAACAACGCTGTGTGCACAGCAAGATGAAGACATACGCCATTCTCCTGATCCAGGCTGATACCACATCACTAGTTAGCCTGTCCCTGCTGATTCTTAAATTAAGTTTTTCCCTTACAGATTTATTTCCTTTTTAAGACTTAAACGTTCTTGCCTTTTTCTTTTTAATTTTTTTTCCCCTTCCCTTTTTGTAATTATGCTTCTGAGCTGCAGCCGTGGAGCTGGGCTCCTCTCCCCCGGGCCGAGGGGCTCAGGTAATGGCAGCAAGCGCCGCACCGCGGGTCAGGGAGCAGGCAAGGGAAAGGCTTCCTCCTGCCAGAATCGTATTTTATTCCACGGGGAGACAACATTTCTTTGCAAAACACTCCTCAGACTTTAAAATAATACATAATAACTATAAAATTACCAAATGTCAGGTAAACAAAAAGTTATTAAGGATGACCTTATTAGTTCTATCTGCAATTCGCAGAGCGAGGTAATTGTCAAGTCTCACTGTTATTAGGTTGAAATAATAGTTTGGGGACCATCAACATTAAAATTTCATTATGATGGGACAAAAAGGCTCATGTATAATCAATAGTAAGAATCCATTATTATTGACTTGGAATGAATGAAGCATGAACGCATTTGTGCAGATATGAACAGTTAGCAATCTTTTGAATAATAAAGAATTAACACTACACAGATAATGTCATTCTGGGAATTGGACTCAGACTCAAATTGGTACATGCTCTTTGTTATAAAGTCGGATTCCCATCCCTTGGTAACTTCCATTAAGCTGTTTCTCAAAACACTCGGTGTCTACAATTTTGTATTCCCCGGCTCTGGCTTGTGAGGGAGGTGGGCAAGTGGGTCCAGGCTGTGCTGGTTCAGTGATGGTGCTGGGGATGGTGCTGCATTGGGACACCCAATGCCATAGGGACAGGTTGGGAGGGTGCTTTCTGCCATCCTGAGCTTGGCAGTGGCATTTCAGTGAGACGGTGTGTTGCTGCTTACATTGGAAGGTTGAAATAGGTAAGAGATGGTGAACACTGAATGGAGAAGTGAAGCACACAGCCTGTGGAACATGCTGGTTCCTGGGCGTGTGGGGCCAAAGCTGTGGATGTGGTGGATGACATTGCCTTGTCTGCTGTACGTGATGTGCTGAGACAAGCTGTTCCCAGCATGTTCTTTTCTGTCACTGTGGGATATGTCACATTGGCAGTATCGTTAGTCTCTTATTTTCCACTGAGGAGGTGGACCCAAAATGCACTTAAAAAAAAAAAAAAAAAGAAAAGGCACAAGTCATTATGTGCTAAATCTGATGCATTTAAATTTTTTTCAACCTCACTTCGAGTTTCTATATACTAAGTGCTTTTGAAAGGTGTTATTTAAGGGTATTTTAACCCTGTTTCCAGACTAACAGCTGCTTCTCAGTATTATCTTCTGGCTGTAGTTTACTCGCTCCCTCATGCTGGCTCCCAGCTGCTACGATACCCACAGTATTTTGAATCTGAGTTAGCTGTTGACTTTAGACTGCAGTTTTACAGAGAAGAAGGTTTGGATTGCTTCAAACCTGCCTCTGCTATTACTGTGAAGGACCTTGGACATGTAGTGTTCCTCGGTGTGCCTACTCCCATGTCTTTCAAGTTCCCAATTGTGGAGCCGATTCTGGCCTTCTGCTATGAGGCATCTCTGCTCCAGGTATCAGATGTGCAAACTTGCAAGCCCTGCCTACACCTGCTAGCCCAGCCAGAGAGGAGCAGTGTCTCCCAGAAACTTGGCCCATTTTCTCCCAAACTTGGCCCAGAAGGAAGGTGGCTTCCTTCTGTAGCATGCCCTATTTCTGAAGGAAATGGGAAAGTCACCTCATGCCTTAAAAAGAAGTAAAGAGATCTTGTGGCTGTGGCACCTGACAAGCTCAAGGGGACTTTCTGGGGAATCTGGGAAGTAATTTATTTTTTTTTTAACTGCGAAATGGGAACAACCATTTTCTTAGGCCATGCAGAGGGAATAATTATTTATTACTTGCATTACAATAGCACTAAGGACTGGTTGGGCTAAATGCCCAGAAATTGAAAAAGTTATTTAAGGAATTAAGTGTGTATTTTTTTCCTTTTTTTTTTTTTTTTTTGAAAGGCACTGATAATACTTTAGATGGAAGCCCTACAGGGGACTGAGTGGTGTATTGCAGTGGCACCTGCTTTAATCCATTAGAATGGGTATAATTATGAGAGAAAGAGAGAGCATTATTTCCTTTCAACTTTTACCAACAGTGCGTTTCTTCTTCCCTATACTTAACTTTCAGCTGCTTTTCAGGGGTAAGAGAGGAAAATAATTAAGAGACAAAGGACAGTAACCCAGCTGAGTAGCCCATCTGTTGCTGAGGAGCGTGGAAAGGAAGGAAGGTACCAGCAATAGGGCCTTTAGATTCTGTTCCCTCTGCTGTGCTGTGGGGGAAGAAGGAGAAATTGAACCTAGCCCTTGGAGAGAGGAAGAATTATACTGGCTTATTTCCAGTGTCTGCTTTTCTGAGAAGGGAACTAGAAGAAGGGGGAAGCCCTTAACCTTTCCAGCAATGAAGGGCAGAGATCCAAACAGTTTTAGAGCATGCGAACATATTTGGCTTAGAACCCAAAACCTGTTTGATGAAATGATGTGCATTCCTCCTTTTTCATCACTTCTCCCTCTGAGAGCAGATGTAATGGACAACCTGAGCCTCTTCAGTGAGAGACACTGAGGGGAAACATGCAGAATTATGAGAGGTACTGAAAATTTTTGGCCTGCCAAAGGCATGAGTCGCTTTCTCACTTGCGGTTTTTTTAAAGGTTTTCATTTTTTTTTTTGTTTTGTTTTGTTGACCCATGATGTAAGGCACTGGCATTTCCTTTACCTACCTGAGAGTTAGAAATAAAGAATACATAGGTGTTTTAAATTTATGAAAAAAGAGGCAATTTATATGACTTTTTTGGGTCTGAACCTAATTTCTGAAGCTGTTCTTCAATTATTTTTATTTTTTTTTTTTTAAAGAAAGAGATGCATGCAGGGTAAGGCACTGGCATTTCCTTTACCTACCTGAGAGTTAGGAATAAAGAATACATAGGTGTTTAAAATTTATGAAAAAAAGAGGCAATTTATATGACTTTTTTGGGTCTGAACCTAATTTCTGAAGCTGTTCTTCAATTATTTATTTATTTTTTTTAAAGAAAGAGATGCATGCAGGGTATATAAAAACATTGAAAAGGTTTTACAGAGCACATACCATAACTCAATGAGTAAGCTGTTCAGAACAGCACTAGCAACTAATAAACTGAGCATATGTAAATCTAGGGAGGAGGAAACCTATTTTTCCTCATCTTGTTAAGCCTCCTGCTGATTTATAGAATAGGTGAGTAGCCAGAAAAATCATCAAAGATGCCCAGCAACTATACGGTAATTTAAAAACACAATACTAGCTGTATTCACAAAACAGAGTATTCATCAGTGAGGTAGTTCCATAATTATAATTGTTAAATATAAGTCTCCCAAACCAAATCTGCTACTTTATTAGATTGAATGATTACTGCAGTTTGTCTACCTAGAAAAATCTTATCTTTCTCCTACTGGGTTGCCTCAACCTGTTCTCTTTTTAGTGCTAAAACTGATTTCAAGTAATCCATTTCAAAGCTGAATTTTTAGCATAACTGAGTTTTCAGTTAAGTTGCCATTTTAAACCCCAAGTCTTTCAAATTATTTTACATATCTAAAACTAGGAAACAGGTATGCTATAATGCTTTCAGACCTTGTCTTCTGTTTCTTCTGGATGTCTGCTTCCCTGCTGTGCTGTTTGATCCCTGTTGACTTCTGTATTAGTGTTTGTTTCCATTTGTGTGCAAAAGTTCTTCTTGTACCATTACCAAGACCAGGGAATATCTGGGAAGAGACTTACATACTTGAATTCTTTTCATGGGCAAAATATTTCAGTTCTGCCTTTCTTCTAATCTATTTTTGAAACTTTGAGGCAAATGATGAAGGTATAGTGCTTACCATAAAAAGTAACATTTCGACTAAAAGCATTTACTTACAGGTCATAATTGTTTTTAAGTAGTATTTATAAGGGGTAAATGCAGTGCAATTTACAATAGTTTAAACCAGCCATGAGAACACTTCACGCTCATAAACTGCATTTCACTTTTAAACTGTTATGAATACCCAAGAGACAATGAATTTGCACACATACATTTTAAAACCTGAGGTTTATTTCCTTTTTTGTGTGCATGGAAACTTCTTCCTTGCTGAGTTGTTACCTCATGTCTCTGGCCTTGTTTTTATTGCTGTAGCATACCTCCCCCCAAATAATTGCAGGTGTCGACAAGGTCTACTTTTATTCCTCCTTATTCTTACCAGTTAGAGAACACATAATACTGCTGAAGAGACATAAAAAGAAGTTTCAGTTCTATTAAGGTAAGAGCATGTCTGAACTCAATAGAAACCCCTTTTGTGTGACCCCTCTGCTAATGCAGCCCTTTGGATTAGAGAGAAGGATTTCTTTTTCCTGAGCAATAAAGTAACCTACTTGCAGAACTGTTGTTACTGTTATTTCTACTTCTGAATAGAAGCCAGTATAATGACAGAAACTGTAAGTGGTTACTTTTAGTAATTTATTTTTATTAGATGAGAGAAACAAGTTTACCAGTTCTATGTGGTCTAGCATCCTTAATTTTTAAATCAAATAATGACCTTCCTTACCTTTTTCCCAGCCAAAGTGTCCAAGCTCAGACAAAACCAATTGGCTTGACAGCAGACTCTTTTAAAGACAATTCACAGAAACTGACTCTTTTTATTAAAAAAAGAGTTGGGGCGATTGTATTGATTCAGCCTGAGTCCATGCAAACAGTTCTAAAGGTTTTGTAGTCACTCTGATGGAGTTGGCCAGAGCTGCCATGTTTAATGTCCTTCAAATGAAGGAGAGGTGTGAGCCATTGAGAAATGAATGTCTGGTCTTTAAAACCAAATCTGTTCTCTTTTTTTTGAGTGTAAAAAGCATCTTAAAAATTTAATTTCTATTTCGTTGTCACTTTTATAACTCAAAAATGGTAGAGGAGTGCTCTTGAATTTCAGAAAAACTTTGTGAATTTCCCTGAATTTTGAGTGGTGGCAGGAAGATTCTGAAAAGAAGTACTTCTGTGCACAACAGTTTCCAAAAGTTTAGGTCCTCATTTAAACTTGTTCCAATCTTTGATCTGGCAGATGGACTGGAAGTCTCGTGGCATCTGATATTTTAATTTTTATAATTTCTGCCACTGTAAAAATTTTGTGAGAAAAATCTCTCTCACTTGGCTGCTTTCCCTTCTGCTGTGAGAGAAAGCAGGTGATTGAGAGACTTTAGTGAGACCTGTATTTGGACTTCAAAAGCACATGGGATGGAGGGAAGGGGAATTCCAAAGCTGAGTTTTTCAGAACATTTGGATCACAGAGAATCTTGTTAGCAAAACCAGAGGGTTTTTTTGATACAGGCTTGTCTTACCTAAACTGTATAGAATTCTGTAGTAACTTCTTAGAATAGTGGAGTCTCACAGATACTTCAGTTGTTTCCATCTCTTAGTTATAATTAAATGAAAAATGATTCTGCCTGTTGTAGGGAACCATTTTCCCTGTGAAGTTTGAGCTTCCATTGTGGCATTAATTATATCATGTAATATAAAGAGTTCTTTGTAATTGCATTTTGAAAAATGTGCATTTCGTGTTTATAATTTTATAGAAAGTAACTTGCCTTTGTTTAACTCTTTAGCTACTGCCCTGTTTTTATTTCACTATGTAGTATGATTTTACTAGTCTTGGGCAGCCTTTTATTTAGGGAATGTATGTATGCCACATGTACAAAATTGCACTCTTTTTACCTTATGTGTATTCATATTTGTCACATTCACAGACCAGAGCCTCAATTGCCTACATACTTGACCAAAAGTTAGTCAGAAAAAAACCAACTCCTCATTGGCTGTGTCATCCCAAGTCAGTTTATTTGCTGCTTTAACTGGGATTGATGCTCCAAGCCTGTCAGTGTTTGAGGCATTTGGACAACACCCTCAATAACTTGCTTTAACTTTCGGTCAGCCCTGAATTGGTTGAGTGGTTGGGACAGAAAATTATTCTAGGTTCCTTCCAACTGAAATATTCTATTCTAAAGGCAGCTAAAAGGGAAACCTAAAAGAATTAAATCCTTGCATGTAGCCTGGATGCCATTCAATAACAACATGTTATTGGAAGCACAAGGGCACATGTATAGTGTCTGTGTGGAAAGGCTAGAGAAAGTATAAAAAGTGCTTATGGTAGCTAAACATTAGGGCAAGAAGAATTTGCTAGTAGGAAAAAGTTGTCATTTAAAAATTGAAATTGAGTCCAAATGAAGAAAATGGTGAATTTCAAAACAAAAAGAGGTAAACTAAAAAAGACCTTAAGCTTATGTGTCCTCCAAACATTAGGAAGCATGTCTGTTGATGACACAACTGTGGACAAGAACTGGCTTACTACAAGGAATTGTAGTAAGACCTTGTGAGATTGGAGTGGGCAATGAAGTGGCACATGATATATAGCAGATGAGGTACATATGGGAAAATAATCCATTTCATATTTAAAATAGTAGCCTCTCAGATTATTTTCTTCCTTCAGGAGAAGGATTAGTTTGCTTTGTGCTGTAGATGGATAACTATGCTTTTAGTGGTATCTGAAGGTCTTTTTTGGCATGACTGAGCACTCAAGGGTTGTCTTTTTTTTTTTTTTTTTTTACACTCAAGCTTATTCCCAGTTTCCAGACTTCATTTCCCTTAAACATGTTGAACAGTTCTATTTTTCTACCCTGTTGTCTGTTTCAGTAGGTTGCAGTCATA
>NW_015090994.1:470364-533821 GCF_001431845.1 Calidris pugnax
TGGCCAGAGCTGCCATGTTTAATGTCCTTCAAATGAAGGAGAGGTGTGAGCCATTGAGAAATGAATGTCTGGTCTTTAAAACCAAATCTGTTCTCTTTTTTTTGAGTGTAAAAAGCATCTTAAAAATTTAATTTCTATTTCGTTGTCACTTTTATAACTCAAAAATGGTAGAGGAGTGCTCTTGAATTTCAGAAAAACTTTGTGAATTTCCCTGAATTTTGAGTGGTGGCAGGAAGACTCTGAAGAGAAGTACTTCTGTGCGCAACAGTTTCCAAAAGTTTAGGTCCTCATTTAAACTTGTTCCAATCTTTGATCTGGCAGATGGACTGGAAGTCTCGTGGCATCTGATATTTTAATTTTTATAATTTCTGCCACTGTAAAAATTTTGTGAGAAAACTCACTCTCACTTGGCTGCTTTCCCTTCTGCTGTGAGAGAAAGCAGGTGATTGAGAGACTTTAGTGAGACCTGTATTTGGACTTCAAAAGCACATGGGATGGAGGGAAGGGGAATTCCAAAGCTGAGTTTTTCAGAACATTTGGATCACAGAGAATCTTGTTAGCAAAACCAGAGGGTTTTTTCAATACAGGCTTGTCTTACCTAAACTGTATAGAATTCTGTAGTAACTTCTTAGAATAGTGGAGTCTCACAGATACTTCAGTTGTTTCCATCTCTTAGTTATAATTAAATGAAAAATGATTCTGCCTGTTGTAGGGAACCATTTTCCCTGTGAAGTTTGAGCTTCCATTGTGGCATTAATTATATCATGTAATATAAAGAGTTCTTTGTAATTGCATTTTGAAAAATGTGCATTTCGTGTTTATAATTTTATAGAAAGTAACTTGCCTTTGTTTAACTCTTTAGCTACTGCCCTGTTTTTATTTCACTATGTAGTATGATTTTACTAGTCTTGGGCAGCCTTTTATTTAGGGAATGTATGTATGCCACATGTACAAAATTGCACTCTTTTTACCTTATGTGTATTCATATTTGTCACATTCACAGACCAGAGCCTCAATTGCCTACGTACTTGACCAAAAGTTAGTCAGAAAAAAAAAAAACCCAACTCAATGGCTGTGTCATCCCAAGTCAGTTTATTTGCTGCTTTAACTGGGATTGATGCTCCAAGCCTGTCAGTGTTTGAGGCATTTGGACAACACGCTCAATAACTTGCTTTAACTTTTGGTCAGCCCTGAACCCTGTCAGTGTTTGAGGCATTTGGACAACACCCTCAATAACTTGCTTTAACTTTCGGTCAGCCCTGAATTGGTTGAGTGGTTGGGACAGAAAATTATTCTAGGTTCCTTCCAACTGAAATATAGTGGTTGGGATAGACAATTATTCTAGGTTCCTTCCAACTGAAATATTCTATTCTAAAGGCAGCTAAAAGGGAAACCTAAAAGAATTAAATCCTTGCATGTAGCCTGGATGCCATTCAATAACAACATGTTATTGGAAGCACAAGGGCACATGTATAGTGTCTGTGTGGAAAGGCTAGAGAAAGTATAAAAAGTGCTTATGGTAGCTAAACATTAGGGCAAGAAGAATTTGCTAGTAGGAAAAAGTTGTCATTTAAAAATTGAAATTGAGTCCAAATGAAGAAAATGGTGAATTTCAAAACAAAAAGAGGTAAACTAAAAAAGACCTTAAGCTTATGTGTCCTCCAAACATTAGGAAGCATGTCTGTTGATGACACAACTGTGGACAAGAACTGGCTTACTACAAGGAATTGTAGTAAGACCTTGTGAGATTGGAGTGGGCAATGAAGTGGCACATGATATATAGCAGATGAGGTACATATGGGAAAATAATCCATTTCATATTTAAAATAGTAGCCTCTCAGATTATTTTCTTCCTTCAGGAGAAGGATTAGTTTGCTTTGTGCTGTAGATGGATAACTATGCTTTTAGTGGTATCTGAAGGTCTTTTTTGGCATGACTGAGCACTCAAGGGTTGTCTTTTTTTTTTTTTTTTCTGTCTTCCCCCTCCTCTTCCAGTGAAAGAAAGGAGAATATAAATTTTGAGAACCTCTTCTTGGTTTTGTTTGCTTGTTGTTGTCTTTTTGTATCTACTCAGTTCCTCAGGAAACAGAGAGTCTTCCTCTTTGTAAATAGATTCTATTCAAGCAAACCAGCATGAATGGAGTTTGTGTTTTAAGCAAGAAAGATTCCCATTGACCAAGATAGCTTCAGCTGATTCCAGATCATGCCTTACCTGGTATTTGGCCATCTCTGGAGATTGCTGGGCAGCAAAGGGTATATTCTATACTTAATCCTTGGAAAATTAAAAAGAGTTAATTCCTCAGTTGAGCACAGGGATAGATAAAAGCCATGTATCAACAGAATTCCTTAAATCCTTATGAGCTATAAGGTGATCTTCTTTAAATTGCCTTTAGAATTCAGTGTTGTTTCTCAGCATTTTCTGCTTCTCCAACAGTCTATCGGACTGTTCCGTGACTGGTGAAGATTTACATTGTGGTTTTTCCTGATTTATTTTGCACGAAAAAATTCTTACGGTTTCACTGTTTTGTTTTAGGCTTGTCACTTTGCCTTTGCTGACTGCCTTCCACTCTGCAGATCGTTTGTGAAAGAGGCCTGATAAGGCTTTTAGGACTGATACCTCTGCGGTGACAATGAGCGAGCAGTTCTTGTGTTCAATACCATGTGTTTGGGCTTGAAATCTGTCTTTGTTCCCATAGAACCAGCTGGTTCACTCAGCTCTGTCCATTAACAGTAGACCACATTTTATCATATTTATTTAAAAAACATGGGAATATTGTTAACCAAAATAGCAAAATTGGAATACATTCAATCTAAAGAGATTTTTTCCCCTCTGTATTCAAGGCATCAAAATTATTCTTCCATCAAAACATAACAATTGTTATGAATGATATCATAATACTGTGAACTGCTTAAGAGCTTCCACTTTAAAACTGTAATGGGCCATGCAGACAGAAGGGGAAAAAAGGCTAAAAGCATAAATTGAAGATAATCAATGTGAATAGACCTTACCCATTGTGCAGTTTGAATAGGATAAGCACACATTATCTGGCATAATTGGTTCATGTGATTTTCTAATTGAAGAGAAAAAGTAATTAGAGCCTAATTGAAGCAAAGTAACACAATGTCTGTCAGCATTTCTCCTTCTACCACGCATTATATTATTACCTGTCATCTTTTACTTTAGTGGCTCTGAAAAATTAGGAAAAAAAACCACTATAAAATCTGTGGAGTTTTTCTGTACCTTTGCTTTGGCTAGGTAAAAGACACTAACTAAAAGTAAATAGGGCTGAGATTAACTGTGTACACTCACGGGTGCTTCCAAACTAGGAGCGTTTAGTTTGCCAAATTAAGAAATGTTTTCTAAAATTATGTTATAAATTCAGTCTTATTAAATCTTTAGAAGAATATTTAAAATATTTGATTAGACTCAGGGCTCTGTACTTTCTGCTTTACATTTATAAGTGAAGAATTTTGCAGTTTGCAGTGAAAAAGAAAACAGTTGCTATTTTTAGCAAAAAGGTGGCGAACACCTTTGCAGCCTTCTCTGCTGAATTTTTTTTTGATGAAACAATTTCATTCCAAAATATCTCTAATATGAGAAGACCAATTGCTGCCAGTGCAGAAAAGAGATTGTAGTTGAAAGTTGTCTGGGAGATGTTTTGTATAAAGAGTGAGAGGATTTTGCAGGATATTCTCCGTCTCATGGGAACAGAACTATGTTTTAGGCTTTTTATTTCCTGGGGGAGAGAAAAAAGCCTAGGTGATGAAGTAGTTGTTATCTCTCTCTACACACAAAAACTTGGGTGTGAGATGGAAAGAAGTTTCCTGATACAATTATAAAGTTATTCTTACTAAGGGTATGTGATATCTTAGTTAATGTAGCCTCTTGTTACATTAAAGGTGGAAGAATATTTTTGGTAAAGGAGTTGTAATTCACGTTTACTTGCCTTGTTACTATCGTGTATTTAGTGTTGCGTCATTGCCAGTGGAGCAAAATACCGAAAATCTTCTATGTCAAACATCTTCATGTCACAAGGCTTATCGGGTTGCTTGCTTGCAATCCTTACATCAGTTATTATTCCATGCTGTTAATAAAATAAATTGCATTTCAGTACCCTTTCAATGCATTTGAAGCTGCTGCTATCACTTGTCTTGGTGTTGGATTCTAAGGGTATGATGTCTTCGGAAAGATTTCTGGACCAAAAGATAGGTTATAATCTTGACTTCTCTCTTTGCCATGTGTAGTAATATCTGTCAGTAGTGTGAAGAGAATGTTATCACATCTGTATAAGGAAAAAACCCAAACACATCAATTTTTAGAAACAGTGACTCGACCTTTTCTACTGGTGTGAAGAGAATGTTATCACATCTGTATGAGGAAAAAACCCCAAACACATCGATTTTTAGAAACAGTGACTCGACCTTTTCTACCTACAGTGGGCTTGACTCATTCGTATATTACAAATATGCCACCAGTCTTTAACCTACGTATCTGAATTGATACCAGATAGTGGCTAGCTCAAGTGTTTTAAATGGCCACAGGCAGCCTGGTTTTAATTCCTCTATAGCAGTCTTCATAGTGTGAGAAATGTTTATTAGTATTCTGCTGTAATGAATTGTACAGATCTGAGGTTCTTTAACAGTTTCCAGGTCTTCAAACACAAGCTGCTCTCTGTTCTCCTCTTAAATTTGTGCTGGTGGAAGTAGCAGCTGCTTCTGTTTTCTTTGTCCGATTTGCATCACTAAGCTGTCCTCTGTAGGGTGTTTTCCAAGTTCTCAGTTAGAGGGTATCTCTTTTTCTGAAATCCGCTCTTTTTTGCAGAGGAAAAAAGAAACACTGAGTGAGGGTGGGAGACTGGGAAGGTCTGGCAAGTCGCAGCTGTGCTCTCTAGGTCTGAAAACCTGTTGCTGGAAGCAGTGAGTGCACAAACCCAACAAATTAAGGAAGGCTTACTTGGGCATCTTCCTAAATTAGGGTGAATACAAACCATTTAGAGACCAGAAAGGCAGAGGGATTGCTAAAAGGATTTGTTTTGTATCTTAAGGGCCAAAATTGAATAGAAAGGAGTTTTGTTTTTTGTCCTGGTGCCATTTGAGATTCAAATAAGACATTTCACAGTGTAACTGTGTCACTGTTTGGTGAAAACCATGGTATCCTGTGTTGATGCTGGGTAGGGTTGTGCCATCCAGCAAAAAGTGAAATTTTATTCAGGACAGTGGGAAACAGTGGAGGAAAGAGAATCTGAGCCGCAAAAATAGGTAAAGGTTTGCAGGCTTGTACACAGCTCCGGAATATACAGAATGGAATGGTTTCACTTGGAGCTTAGTGGGCAAATAAAACTGAATGACTTATGCAAAAAAGAAATGAAAACGCACACTTTATTTTCTTTCTTTCTTTAAAAAAATGTTGGAAAATAACTGTATATTTTGATGAAATCTGATGCAGTTCCTAGCTCTGCTGATGTCCCTAAAGAAGTAATTTTGATGAAAAGGCTCTGTGGATTCCATTTCATTTCTATTCTGTTGACACAACTTGCCACACAGCCACCTAAAATTTCCTGGAATGATTAGAAAGACATTGCCCATAGACATTGTCCTCAGTTTAGTGCTTTCTAGGGGTTTTAGTGGTGTTATTGATGTTAAAACAAAGAAATCATGGGCAATGAAGGAGAATAAGAGTCTGCTCACGAGTAAAAAGTCAGAGCTGCATAAATTGACTATACCTGGGGCTTTGCCTGCCAAATTCCTCTGGCCAAGCAAGATGCTTTCATTTGGGAAAGCTGACTTTTTTTGGTGTCCTTGAGCTGGAATTTGATTTGCTTCCCATGAGAGGAAAGATTTCAATTAGGCTCTCTGAACTCTCAGTCAAACTTTTTGTTTATCTTTGGAACTGAAAACTTATGGGTTTTGTGGCCCATAGTATTTCTTTCACAACATCACAATGACGGAAGGACCTGGATGCTATCACTGCTACCTTCTAGTTTTTCACATGTGTTCACTTCCCCTTTTTATGTTGTGACATTGTAGGGAGAATCTGTTACCCTCCCATCTGCTGTTGACTGCCACCGGGGCCAGGCTCATTTCTGAAAGACATTTGCTATTCTGAAACACATGCTTAGCAGTGAAGCTGTAAAAATGCTGTGCTACATCATGTTGCTTTTTTATAGAGGTGAGAAATAATTACATTTTTTTAAATAAAACACTTTAGACAAAGTAAATATTAAAATAGTAATGCCTCCAGATGCTGGCACTGTCAAAGATGCATCCGTTCCATTTATCAGTCTCTTAACGTGAGAGCTTTTTTCTCCTGTCTCTCATGAGTAAATGCGGTGCACTTTGCCTGCATGGAATAAAAATTGAATGTAACGACATGCTTTGCACAGTCTGAACACAAAGGCATTAAATCTGACACCTGGCTGGGTGGAAATTCGTGGTGTGAGAAGCTCTAACCCTGAGCCAAACACCTGACTCTTCCATCACCTACTGTTTGCTTTGATGTAAGGCATATGTTGGCAGGTGAACGTTGGACACTGTCTTCCCAACTGGATCAGCAAACACATCTTGCCAGCTGATATCAATTAGCTCTCTTCCTTCCTGCCCCCACCTTTCCCACACCCCCCACAACTGTCTATGAACACCTCGAGTGTTGTGTCCAGTTTTGGGCACCTCAATACAAGAGAGATCTGGAGGTGCTGGAGCGAGCGCAGAGGAGGGCAACGAAGCTGGTGAGGGGGCTGGAAAACAAATCGTATGAGGAGCGGCTGAAGGAGCTGGGGCTGTTTAGTGTGAGGAAGAGGAGGCTGAGGGGAGACCTCATCACTCTCTACAACTACTTGAAAGGACACTGTAGAGAGGTTGGTGCTGGTCTCTTCTCACAGGTAATTAGTGACAGAATGAGAGGGAACGGCTTCAAGCTCCAACAGGGGAGGTTTAGACTGAACATTAGGAAGGAATTTTTCACAGAAAGAGTGGTCGGGCATTGGAACAGGCTGCCCAGGGAGGGGGTGGAGTCACCATCCCTGGATGTGTTTAAGGGCCATTTAGATGGGGTACTGAGGGATATGGTGTAGGGGAGGACTTTGTAGAGTAGGGGAGATGGTTGGACTCCATGATCCCAAGGGTCTCTTCCAACCTAGACCATTCTATGATTCTATGTAGGGCACAGATCCTCCCTAAGGACTGAGGAGTTGCAGCCATCTCTCTGACAACCAGTGCACAGGAGAGACATGGATGGCAGCAGCACAGGCTCTACAGGCTTACTGGATACCCTGCTGGCTTATTGCTTACCCTAAGCTTGCATTAAGCCTGTTCTACTATGTCTTTGCTTTAGTTGATTAAATTATCTCGATTAAGACTAGAACATGTATGACTGTATACTCCAGTCATATATCCTGGCTGATTGCAATGTCAATATGTGTGCAGTTAAACTCCCTTTTGCTTTGCTTAAGGAATGTGAAACTTTGACTGAGTTCTATCTTTAATAGCTCTACAATTTATGTTCATTGACAATGGATGCAAAACAAAATGAAATTCAGATTGTAGTGAACGGCCTCTATCAATCTCTGTGTTTAATTAAATGGTTCTCTTCAGGAACACTAAATATGAAAAACTTGTCAGCAGAAGAGACAAGGCTACCAAATGTATTATGTAGGCTGGGCATGCTGGAAGTCAGGGTTGGATCTTTCTCTATATTCTTCTTTTTGTTTGACAATAGATCTCAATAAGGTTTTATTACCAATGCCTTCAGTTTTTTCTTGAGGCATATTGTGCCGATGTTTGAATGTATACTTACTTTAAATGCTTCTCTGCCTTGTTGGCCTTAAGGGTGGGTGGATATGTGTAAAGATCAAATGGATGTTGTCTGTATATCATTGGTAGGCTTTTCATCTAATTCTTCCACAGCCTGCAAGAAACACTGTTGAGGGCATTAATGTAGAGGAGTAATCTCAAAGGGAGTCAAAGGTCAAGCTGTTCTTATTTTTCAATACAATGAGCCTCATTTATTTGGAAATTGATGGAAAAATTAAATTAAGCATTTGCATGTACGGTAGATTGATGGACGCCATATTTCCAGCTTGCTTTATGATTACTTACGTTACAAAGCAGATAAATACTGTAGGTAATACTGCTTCAGGCAGATATGGCAAGGATAGTTGTTTGCATGTGTCCAAAATATAGCAGTTGTATTTTTCCAGTGTAGAAATGCCAATGTGAAACCTGGGCCCTAGGAATACCATTTTGCCCTGCGTACAGCTGCACCAAAAGACAGTGTCTCTTCCTCCTGAGGAAGGTTGGAGGTATTCTGTGCTTACTCAATTACAAGTTGTTATAGTTTGACCCTGTTCTTCTTGTTAATAATTAAAAGGGGTGAGGGTGAGAGAACCTAATAACAGTGACTCGATTGTAAAGATCCCCTTTATGAGTCTTCCCCATCTGTTTCTCCCAGTGCAAAAATTGAGAGGAATCTAATAAAATTACGAGAAAGTAGACTGGAGGAAAACACAAACAAATTAACAATAGTGATGTTTCTTTATATCACCAAAGATGGGTGGGAGGGGTGGGAAAAAAGAATGAATGAGCAAACTTACATTCTCATCTTTTCCTCTGATTAACTGAGGACTCTTAGCTAATAAGGCTTTTAAATGGTAAAGAACATGAAAGAGGGGAAAATGAGGAAATCTAGACAAAGAATACTGTACAATGAAGACTGACGTTACATCAGTAATGCATCCTTTTGTGAACTTGATTATGATGAACTTTGTTAATATTGCATGTTATTTATCTCTGACTACTTAGTCATAATATGCCAAACTAGATGTACTAATTCAAAATATCCTGGGATTTTTGAGGGTCAGGTTAGACCTTTAGGACTACAATTTCTGCCTAACCCCTAATGTGCTTCTGTAAATTACAGTGAGATACAATCAGATATTTAGCCATCTGTGTGTGATAGATTGTGCCAGCAAATAACTGCATGTGCAAAAACTGAAAGCCAATGTTTGAAAAGCTGGCTCTTTTATTCAGAAATAATTTTCCATTTGTGACATATAATAGTATAGCAGCAAGTTAAAGTGTGTGATAGCCATTATTTGGACAAGGTATCTCAGTTTTGCTGAAGGTACCAGTGTTGGAGACCTCTAAAATAGTGAGGTGAGGGAGAAAGAGGTAAACTCTGAGCTTGGTCACTTCTCAGAGCAAAACAGAATTTAAAGTAAATATTATTCTATGATTAAATAACTATGTAAACATGTTAAAAACAACTAGAGAGAAAATTGTATAGGAGCAAGAAACCAAAGCTAGGAATATGCGTTAGTCAGAGTCATTAGCAGTCCTATCTAGACAAGGATTTAAGATGTTTTTTAGAAAAGAAAAAAAAAAAAATCCTTGAAAACATCGACCTATATAGCTGCAGTAAAACTAAGGCAAATGGCCACCAAAACATTGGCCTTCTATATGGCTGCAGTAAAACTAAGGCAAATGGCCACCAGCAGGCATTACATGAATAGGACAACAGAAAGATTCAAAAATGTTTCAATGCAAGGTACAGGTTGGAACTCATTTAGAACCCTGCTGTATGGGAAAACTATTAGAAAAGATATTTAAAAATGGCTCTTGAGGAAGAAACCCCCAAAGATGCTGGTCAGGTCCAATAGCTGGTTATTAGCAATATTATTAAAATAGAAATGATCTCTCAAATGGGGTTAATTTCTAGTGTTTGTCTACCTATGTTTAGTTTTGGCTTCATAACGGTAAGACTTTCTGTCTTTTGCCTTTGAAGATACTTGTTACCAAAATTTGTTCCTCGTTTATGTACTGACAGACTGTGATCACAGTTTACATGTTTACTCTTGTTCAGGTGCAGATTCAGCTGTACATTAGTGATGGTGGAGTATTTTCCAAATTGTCGTTATTTTTGAGGCTTTTCTCATCTCATTTCTCATCGCAATCACATATTAATAGTGTTTCTGGACTATGGATATTAAAACTGAAGTCTGTATTCCAATACTAATTACCCTAACGCCAAACTAAGGGAAATAAAACCTCTTGATTCCATCTTGTTATTCATCCTTTCCAAGTATTTTAGGATCAGATTAGACATTTGGCAGCAGGAAAGCATTGTATAGGATCAATATTCAGCTGACTATTGAAAATGACTCTGAAATCCAAATCACAATTTGTGCCCCGCAGCCTGCACATCTACACACTGTTCCCAGATTAATAGTTTTAATAGTGACATAAAAATATGCTCACTGGGCAGCAGGTTGCTCAGATTCTCTTCAGCTCCAGTATTTATTGGGCTAAAGATTTCAGCACTAGATACCATGAAGTGAGATGATGGAGACCTTAAATGGTAAAAGCTGAAATCTTCTGCGTCAGAAGTCAAGGTGATGATACACTGCTTCTGTGCCAGTAACTACCTAATTAGTATGCATAATTACTGCAAATAACTCCCCGTTTCCTCGATGTCAGGCCAATTCAGTGGCTGTACTGGAGCCTCTCAGCACCATGAGGGAACTTTCAAACTGAACATCCCATAGCAAACACCTCCAAGCTACCATCTGTTTCATAAATGAAGGAATCGAATGTTACTTAAGAAATAAAATAACACAAAATTATAGGTAATGTTATGCCTATTGACTTAAGCCTCTATAGGCAGTCGTCCAAGCTGCATCCACTCCTAAGGGTTTCCTGGTTGGTCTTCCAAAGCTGAAGTAGCTGCTTCTTGTGAATGTGTTTCCCTTCCTTACGTTGCTTTCTAAAGCTGAGGTTCAGGCTCACAAAAGAACAACTGTGTCCCAAACTTCATGTGTGTGAGAGGCTTTAATAAGATACTTATTGCTTCTTATGAAATATCTGCTGCTCTGACTGACAGCTATTGTTACTCTAACTTGTCTCCTGTCTTAAAAGTCTTCAAAGATAGAGGCTAAGGACTTTCCTAAAAAGCCACAGGTTTTCTGCAGTGATGAAGTACAAAAATAAACTACAGGAGACCGAATGTTTGGGAAAGGAGTGATCAAATGCATTTGGCTTGCTGTGTGGAAACTTCATCTCTTTTCCTCCCTGTCTCCATACGATAGACTTCCAGCTCCACAGAGGGCCACGTTTTCCGGTGGCCTGTATAAACCATTGAGCAACATAGATTAAAGCAGCTGGAGATCTGAACTCCTTGATAGTTAGCCTGTGTCTTTTGTGAAGTTTGACTTTAATAGTAACTCAAATAAGAATGAGAAAATCTATTGCCTTTGTAGTCTCTGTGGATACGAAGTCTTGTTGCACAACTCTCCTGGCAAGCAGACATACCTTACAAACTTCTTGTCTTGGATTAAATTATCAGGTATATTTTTCTAGGAAAATGGAACATGAATTGGCCAAATTTTTTCCCCAGGGTATGAAGTTGTATTAGCAGAACTTTGTACTGCTTTTAAAATGTGACAATTTTTGTGGGTAAACAGGAATTCGGACAGAACTGTCTCTGAACCTATCTTCACTTTGTGTTACTTTATTATCTAATCATACAAGCTAGATGATTAAAAGCAATATGTGTTATTTGCTATTTCATATTTGCAGTGTCTCAGAAAAAATATAGCATAAATTGAAAATACAGTTTTATGGGTTTGTTATTTCCAGAAAGTGACAAAACTTGCATGTCAGAAATTCAGTCTCTGTAGTAATGGATGCCTTTAGAAAAATAGGGAGAACTTTGCGTGATGTTTCAGAAACCCTAAAAAGGCTGATGGGGCTGATAAGGCATAGAGAGTATTCATAAGGTATATAAGTACTCATAAAGTATGTAACTAGTCAGTTACAAAATGGACAAAGTCAAACAAGAATATATCAGTAATCTAAAAAGCCAAGGAAAAATTGAATTTAGATATATGTTAATGAAGAATCAAAGTCACTGCATTAAATTTTGGATTTAATGCACTTCATTTAATTGCTCCCAATTCTAAAAAGCTAGAATAAAATATGTAGCTGTTGCTAGTATTCTTGGGCTTTTTCCAGAAACAAGTGTAGACAGCACTGATCTTTAGTCTCCTTTAAAAGAATATAACCCTGGAGTCAATTACTCAAAATTTAGATTTAAACTAATGTAGAAGAGAACAAAATGTGTGTCCAATGTGAGCCAAATAATACTTTAAAGGAGTCTAAATTTGGTAAAGTCATGGTGTCTTTCATCTCCTGCACTATTAGCATTACGATCATAGGGATTTCTCGTATGCTATATGCTATCAGAAACTTACAGCTGCTATACTTTTGCTGGACCTGTCATTAATTTATCATTATTTACCTTACCCACATCTACAGCTGGCTCTGAATTTGGTGACTCTGAATTTAGCTATTCTGTGTTGTTAATTTTTCAATTACATTTTTTTTTCTTAAAAAAAAAAAGACAAAAAAATAATCCCTGTTTGCCCTATATTACTTTTAAGCCTCAAATTCCCTTTCTCTGTTTCTGTGTTACTGACTGAAGTTTTTCAAATCACTGGAGCTTCTCCCTCCATCTTGATCACTTCATTGCCTTGAAATACAGAAGAGCTAGTGATTTTTTTATTATTTTTTTTTTTCCCCTTTTGACTCATAGGTGAAGGCTCTGGGGACAACAGAGGAAATTATGCTGGCAGCTTAATACAGGTCCATCAGTAAGACTTGGTATTGATAGTATGCATGGAATGAATCTATTAAAAAGTCAAAGAATAGCATTTTTATGAAAATACAGCAGTTACAGCAATATTTTGCCTTAGCATCAACCAAGAAATATATTCATGTAGAGCGACATAACGTTCAGTGGAGTGGAAAATAGTTTATGTAAAATTGTCCTCACTATGAAATTGTATCAATACACAGGAAAAAAGCAGAGATTTTTTTAAAGGTAAGAAGCAAAGCTGTTCTGTTACTTCATGAAAGGGCTTTTACATGTGATAAAAATTAGTTTAGACAGCTAAGCAAAAAAGCTAATTCATGGGAATTACCAGAGAAAACAAGTCATAGACACTGTAAAGAGAGGTTACATTAAGGTCAGGATCTCATAAATGATCATGACAGAAAATCGTATGCTCCTTTTGTCTGACCTGCATGAAATATCCATGTCTGCCCTAACTCATAAATGATACTAGGTCTGTAGCCTGACTCATTCATAAACCAGTCTTTGATAACCCTCATGACTTCCAGTGCTGAGAAGATGTTAATAGTCCGGTGTTTTGGGTCTTCCTCATGCATCTCTTCCCACAGAAACAAGAGACTGTAATAAGACAAAGCCCTTCAGTGAATAGGTTTGATTCCTGCTCAAATCTTCCAGCTCCTGGGGATGTGTGGAAGGCCAGAGATGCAGAGATGTGTCTTTCAAGCTTGAGTTTTTGCTGTTCTTCTCCATTGCCGTTGGAGTTGTGGCTCTGATGTTCTCATCAGCTGCTGCTAATCCTCTTTGAGGAAATACAGAAGGAGGTATACCTCCTTTAGGAGTTAATGCAGCCTCAGGCTTAGGCTGTGGGGTCGTGAGCTCTATTTGCTTGTGCTTCCCCTTTTGACTGGGCCTACAGCCAGATCCTCAGACTTTCATTTTTAAAGAAATGGTGCTGGAAGGGTATGGATGCAAGTGCAAAGGATTATGCGCTCCATTACTTCATGTAAGTGCAAAGGATTATGCGCTCCATTACTTTTAGGCAGATGGTTTCTGTGAGCCACAAAAATCCCTCCCAAAGGGATGGAGAGAAAGGTGGGTGTGGGTTTTTTTTAAAAATGCCTTTTAATATTACAGATTATTGCCTTATGTCAGCAATAATGATATAGTTGTTTCCAAAGAGATTTTATCTTAAAAAAATATTACACTTTTACCTTTCTAACTGTTAAAATAGACTGGTCTACTACAGAAGCTAGTCCTGTCAGGAAGTTCTGAGTTCTGGTATTATGAAGTTTGCATGCCCTGTTTTTCACTGGCCTTTACCATGAGTATCTCACAGTAGCTGATTTTACTAGGAAATGCTGGTTATCTTCGGAGAGCCAGCTTTCCAAAGTTTAAGACAGAACCCTGCGATTTCATACAAAAGATACTGTTAGTCTGTTTCTGAGCTTAAAAACAAAAATCTCCAAACTTGAAACCTACAGAAACTGCTGTTTTTATTGTTGTATCAACCGTATTAACTAGAGGGTGTTCTACCAATGCCTTAGCTATTTCATTCTAAAACTCTTTGTTGCATGATTTTTTACATGTATTCTGTTTTTACATAACTTTGTCAGATATTTCATCTATGACTTCTTTAAGTGCAAGCACAAATTCCAAACTATTCCTCACTAGAGTTAATATTAAAATGCTCTGATAATCTCAGAAGGGTATATTAAACTTCAGAAAGGTCTCTCACGTTGGCATTTTCTTTATTTGACCAATATGTGGAAACTCAGAGGAGCTCAGTCTGAGTTTTGGGAAGTTTTCTGTATCTCAGAATGTCTTCAGTGACTGCCTTTCGTTTTAGTGGTTTTGTCTAAACTTTGCAACTTCTTATATTGATCAGTAAAGGAAATTTACCTGTTCAGACATTTAATACATGGGATAAATGTGAAAAAGGCTTGACAGAGCAGTAATGAGTCTTGCTCAAAACAGTGGATATGCTGCATGGAGTTGACAAATACTTTTTTTTTTTTTTTTTTTTTTTTGGGTGCAAAAATGGGGCGGAGTTGAAAATAAAAAGTTTAGGTGAAGGCTCTGGGGACAACAGAGGAAATTATGCTGGCAGCTTAATACAGGTCCATCAGTAAGACTTGGTATTGATAGTATGCATGGAATGAATCTATTAAAAAGTCAAAGAATAGCATTTTTATGAAAATACAGCAGTTACAGCAATATTTTGCCTTAGCATCAACCAAGAAATATATTCATGTAGAGCGACATAACGTTCAGTGGAGTGGAAAATAGTTTATGTAAAATTGTCCTCACTATGAAATTGTATCAATACACAGGAAAAAAGCAGAGATTTTTTTAAAGGTAAGAAGCAAAGCTGTTCTGTTACTTCATGAAAGGGCTTTTACATGTGATAAAAATTAGTTTAGACAGCTAAGCAAAAAAGCTAATTCATGGGAATTACCAGAGAAAACAAGTCATAGACACTGTAAAGAGAGGTTACATTAAGGTCAGGATCTCATAAATGATCATGACAGAAAATCGTATGCTCCTTTTGTCTGACCTGCATGAAATATCCATGTCTGCCCTAACTCATAAATGATACTAGGTCTGTAGCCTGACTCATTCATAAACCAGTCTTTGATAACCCTCATGACTTCCAGTGCTGAGAAGATGTTAATAGTCCGGTGTTTTGGGTCTTCCTCATGCATCTCTTCCCACAGAAACAAGAGACTGTAATAAGACAAAGCCCTTCAGTGAATAGGTTTGATTCCTGCTCAAATCTTCCAGCTCCTGGGGATGTGTGGAAGGCCAGAGATGCAGAGATGTGTCTTTCAAGCTTGAGTTTTTGCTGTTCTTCTCCATTGCCGTTGGAGTTGTGGCTCTGATGTTCTCATCAGCTGCTGCTAATCCTCTTTGAGGAAATACAGAAGGAGGTATACCTCCTTTAGGAGTTAATGCAGCCTCAGGCTTAGGCTGTGGGGTCGTGAGCTCTATTTGCTTGTGCTTCCCCTTTTGACTGGGCCTACAGCCAGATCCTCAGACTTTCATTTTTAAAGAAATGGATGTAAGTGCAAAGGATTATGCGCTCCATTACTTCTAGCCAGATGGTTTCTGTGAGCCACAAAATCCCTCCCAAAGGGATGGAGAGAAAGGTGGGTGTGGGTTTTTTTAAAAATGCCTTTTAATATTACAGATTATTGCCTTATGTCAGCAATAATGATATAGTTGTTTCCAAAGAGATTTTATCTTAAAAAAATATTACACTTTTACATTTCTAACTGTTAAAATAGACTGGTCTACTACAGAAGTTAGTCCTGTCAGGAAGTTCTGAGTTCTGGTATTATGAAGTTTGCATGCCCTGTTTTTTACTGGCCTTTACCATGAGTAGCTCACAGTAGCTGATTTTACTAGGAAATGCTGGTTATCTTCGGAGAGCCAGCTTTCCAAAGTTTAAGACAGAACCCTGCGATTTCATACAAAAGATACTGTTAGTCTGTTTCTGAGCTTAAAAACAAAAATCTCCAAACTTGAAACCTACAGAAACTGGTGTTTTTATTGTTGTATCAACCGTATTAACTAGAGGGTGTTCTACCAATGCCTTAGCTATTTCATTCTAAAACTCTTTGTTGCATGATTTTTTACATGTATTCTGTTTTTACATAACTTTGTCAGATATTTCATCTATGACTTCTTTAAGTGCAAGCACAAATTCCAAACTATTCCTCACTAGAGTTAATATTAAAATGCTCTGATAATCTCAGAAGGGTATATTAAACTTCAGAAAGGTCTCTCACGTTGGCATTTTCTTTATTTGACCAATATGTGGAAACTCAGAGGAGCTCAGTCTGAGTTTTGGGAAGTTTTCTGTATCTCAGAATGTCTTCAGTGACTGCCTTTCGTTTTAGTGGTTTTGTCTAAACTTTGCAACTTCTTATATTGACCAGTAGAGGAAATTTACCTGTTCAGACATCTAATGCACGGGATAAATGTGAAAAAGGCTTGACAGAGCAGTAATGAGTCTTGCTCAAAACAGTGGATATGCTGCATGGAGTTGACAAATACTTTTTTTTTTTTTTTTTTTTTTTTTTTGGTGAGAAATAGTGTGCTCAGTGAAACTATAAAGTTTTGTATTCTGAATTCTGCAACCCTGATACACAAAAGTCATCCTCCATGAGCTGATCTCTGGGTACATTTGATAGCCCCCACATTACATTGAAGTGATTTTCCTATTCAGGGAGTGGCAAAATCTTTAAATACCTGGACATGTCACCATTCGAATCCAGGCACTGCAGCAATCGGGATTGAATGATTCAGGAAACCAGCCTATTGTTTTAATGTGAGGCAATAACATCGCTTTAAACAAAGCTTTATAATACTTCCTTAAATAATGCACACCGAGTATTTTGATCCAAGAAATATTTTTTTAAAAGATATAACCATTCTTTACTGGCAGCTTAAGAAAAGGGATGGGAAAGTAGATTCATTGTCTGTCCCCACATGGCACCAACTTTCATGTCATAAGAAGCACTATTGTAACTTAAAATCTGCTTCCAGTGAATGCATGTTCTTTGCATGCTGCTGCTGGATAGGTCTGTATAGTGCAAAGTAATTCTTTTTCCTAGCGATTGAATAATTTTTATATATATATAATTTCCTTCTTTCCATGTACTTTGTGGATCTGACACTATTAAATTAATGCTAACTTCTTTGTACCTAACAATGCAAAGAAAATGCAAAATTCCCTCTTCCCACTTGTCCTCACCAATATAGCCAACTGCAAGCAATGACTAGGTTATACACAGACAGTTTATATTGTCTTTCCCTTAAAAGATCTCAACCAAAAACAGCTTTAATGAAGCATATGTGACAGTGAATAGAGATAGGGGTTTTCTTAGTTGCCTTTTTATTTTTTTAACTCTGTTTTGTTCGTTTTTAGAGTTTTTAAATGTTTAAGAGGGAAATCAAATTGCTTGGCCAGTGAAAGGAAGGTGAGGAGGCACTGGGGAAAAAACAATCATTTTGTTTTCCTTGGGAAATAGGAGGAAGAGGGCTGCTAGCATTCTTAAAAAATGACATAATGGGATCAGGTTGAAGTATTTAGAATGAACGTGGTACAGCTGTCCTTGTGAGCAGAAGTTAAAATGTTGCAGGAATGAAGGTGTCTCCAGAAACTCATTAAATGAAATTTTCTGCAGAAGGGAACAGAATCAGATCAGTAATACTGCAGGATCTGATTTTTCAGAGCTGCTCAGCACTCTGACTTTGTACTAGTCCCACAGAATCACTTCTTCCATCTGGTAGTCGTGGCACATTTTAGAACATTTTCTTGTTCTCCATTGTTTACAAAACCACATATTAATTATGATGATTGTAAGGAACCTGCTTGGTGAAGAGGAGACCAAGGGTTTACCTGTGTAATACGTGCAAATGGTATGGGGGGTTTTGAAATAAAGTTGAGAAAAAGCCTGATCATACAGAAAAGTTGAGGATGAGTGTCCTCAATGTATGAAAAGCTGTCCCCAGAGAGAAAGACAAGACTGATTCACTCTTGCTTTAACCTTCTGTGCTGAAAGCAAACAAGCTTCAGGTAAAAACAGATTGGGAATTAATTGGTGTAATTAACATTTTGTGATTATAATGACTTCTAATCAATACTTTATGCAAATAGCTGTATTGATGTGTTGAACAAAGGGTGCTAGTTGTATTTGGATGGGGGAAAAAAAGCAACACTTTAAAGCCCTAATGAAATTCAAACCTTTCAGCTCAGGTAAAGTCCAAAAAAAAACCCAACACTTTAAAGCCCTAATGAAATTCAAACCTTTCAGCTCAGGTAAAGTCCTGACCACATCTTTTTCAAGGTAAAAAGAAGATCCTTTAGTGACCTATTTAATTAAAATGGCTCTGACACAGCTGCTGACTAAACTTCATAAAATGAGGTGGCTGGAAGAGGAAGCACATTCCCTGCTGACAAGTCCCTCTGTTAAACCACTGTGTTTTATCAGGTTAACAAAGCAAAGCAGGGAAACCAACCTGATATGAGCTCACAGTAGTGAGAGCCCTTCTAGTGGCAGGAGTAGCCTGGGACTTGGTTAAGAAGTCAAAGAAGCGAATGGGATATCAAGAAGCTTTCAAACCAAGAGGAAAAGGTTAGAAGAGTCTTTTTTAGATGAGCGAATGAGGTCTGACTTCTTTCTCTGTTTCTGGAAATCCCTTTAATCACTTTCAGTTCCTCTAGTATGTTTTTTAATTTTTTTTTCTTTTTGAAGCTATATTTGGAATGGTTAGGTTAAGTGATCGGAAACCGTCAAACAGGAGCTGCCAGTTCTCCCACACTCCAACCTTCAACTTCATATGGTAAATGGTACCTTTAGCAAACCTTATTTGCCAGTGGTTCCAGATTTTTCCTTTTAAAAATAAGAATCAGGCAGCATAAAAATTCAGTCACTGCTAAACTTTACTCAAATACTTCTTGAATCATCTATCTAGGTATATGATGGAATAAAAAAAAAAATCTTTTGCTTTGCTTCTTGATGTTCAGAAGTAGAAAGAGTAGGTTTTGGAATAGTGATTTGTAATTTTTTCAGAAATAAGGAAGCCTTAAGTGTCACATAATTAATCCTTTGCAATTAGGGATCAGCATACATCTATGGTTGGATGAGATGATCTTAAGGGTCTTTTCCAACCTAAATGGTTCTATGAAATATGTTCCATGCCTTCAGTTTGGGTGGTGGTGGATATCTTCTCACAGTGAACAGGAGACCAGGAGTCACAGGGCAGTCTGAGGACTCTGAGTCAGGATTGACAGATGTTGGGAATACTATATTGTGAAGACTGTAAAATTGCCTTTTGTGATAACCCTACACTGACCAACACCTTCCAAAAAAGAAAACAGTGACAAAGTGAATGAACAAGGACTTTGCACGTACAGTGTTGATCTTGGTTTTAGAGATGGAATAAAAATGCTTTTGTTATGGTTGTTGTATTCTCAAGGGAAAAGCCACCTTGGGGCCTTACTGCTAGGAATGCTTAAAGGGTTGCTGGAGTTTGTCATTCGTGTGATGTAAGTTTTGTAAAAATTACAAGCCTTTTGGTGAGTCATAATGAAGCATTAAACTTTTCAAGACAGCCTAATAAGCGAACAGTCCTCAAAGAATAGGAAGTTCATGCCAGGTATTGGCCAAAAAAAAGCTGTTGGAATTTCACCCAGTAAGTGTGTGTCTCATCAGCATTCTGCAGTGCTGCCAAAATTTGCTATAGCATGAAGGAGAAAGAAACAAAGAAACATAAGGAGAAGGTGGGGGGGGGGGAAGGAAGCTAATGAGAAGAAAAATTGCTTTTTAGCTGTTCATTGGAACTATTTTGGTTTCCCAGTGAACCCGAACAACATCTTAGGTGATAATGTGGGGAAGTTAGCATTTTTGGCACCTGAGTAGGAAACATTTGCAGTTTGGGCGCTCTGAGGGGATGGAAAGAGCTAGTTTAAGTGTTTTGCTGAACAGTGATAGACTGGAGTTTTTTGTAATTCCCAGGGTCTTGCTGAATTGGGACCTTAGTCTGGCTCTAGTGGTAAAAGTGCCCAAAACAAATCATGGGTCTTAGGCTTGAACTACAATGGACTACACTCCCTTATTAATGATGGTCTTATGCTTCATATGTCCATAACTTTCTGCTTAACTGTCCTAGAAGTATAAAGGGACCTTGAAGTGGCTGTAAATGCCACATGCTACAAGAGTCTCTTCTTAAATGACAATGAGATAATAAGTAGTTATGTTTGTATAGTTGTGGGGTTTTTTTAGCATATGACAGCATAGAGGGCAGTTACCCAGAGAAAAGAAACATGCAAAAGAAATTTGAAAGGAGTGTTGCTTGGGACTGTCTTCTTCTGATATTGTTTTCACTTGGAATAGCAGATAGTGACTTGCCCTCTGAAGAGTTCCTTTCTTGTTTGTGACTGATAATGCTCTCCCCATTCTGATGGGGCTGATAGAAAGACTCCATTGAAGTCAATGTGTTAGACTCCAAAACATGGGTGTCATACCTCTTAAAGATGTAAAGCTGAGAAGTTCAGAAAGTGACTTAGCAGGACATGGGTGGTAGCCACACTGCCATTCTCTTTTCCTTAGAGAAGCAATCCCTGTGAATTTTTCTCTGTGTAGATATGGCCTTTTCTACATCTGTCCTCTCATACCTGATCTCCTGCCAATAAATTTTGCATTAGGTGGTTAATTAGAAGCACAGTGGTCTCAAAATATTAAGTTATTAGGTACAGATAGATATTAGATATTGATACCAAACTGGGAGGGTTGGCTGATGCTCCAGAGGGCTGTGCTGCCATATATAGATATTGATACCAAACTGGGAGGGCTGGCTGACACTCCAGAGGGCTGTGCTGCCATCCAGCGTGACCTGGGCAGAGAAGAACCTAATGAAGTTCAACAGGAGCAAGTGTAGGGTCCTGTACCTGGGGAGGAAGAGTACCAGGCACCAATATAGGTTAGGGGTGGACTTGCTGGAAAGCTTTTCTGCGGAGAATGATCTGGAGGTCCTGGTAGGTAGTAAATTATCCACGAGCCAGCAATGTCCCCTTGTCGTCAAGAGGCCCAATGGGATCCTGGGCTGCGTTTGCTGGAAAGCATTTCTGAGGAGAACAATCTGGAGGTCCTGGTAGGTAGTAAATTATCCCCGAGCCAGCAATGTCCCCTTCTCGTCAAGAGGCCCAATGGGATCCTGGGCTGCGTAGGGAAGAGTGTGGGCAGTAGGTCGAGGGAGGTCATTGCCCCCCTCTACTCTGCACTGGGGAGGCCACAACTGGAATCCTGCATCCAGTTCTGGGCTCCCCAGTTCAAGAGAGACAGGGAACTACTGGAGAGAGTCCAGTGTAGGGCAACAGAGATGACTAAGGAATTGGAGCATCTTCCTTTTGAGGAAAGGATGAGATTCCGTGATATTTCATGAAAACCTGAGGAATTGGAGCATCTTCCTTTTGAGGACAGGATGAGATTCCGTGATATTTCATGAAAACAGACATTTCTAGTGCCCCAACATTACACACAGGCTGCTGTGCAACCCTCATCACATACTGAAGGGTCCCTGTAGCTACGTCCTTATGAACCATAGGAGAAATTTGTTTGGCACATGACCTACTAGGTGTGCAGGGTTACAAGTATTTGGTAACAAAATTTGACCTCTTGGTTCCAGAACTGCTTGTCTAGAGATGAGGGAAGTGTTGTGCTGCTTATTGCAGGTAGAATAAATTAGCTTTTCTGACTTCCCAGTGTTAGAAAAATCCTTCACAGCTGTATCTATGGCATTTGCTATGATATTGTAGCCTTACTTGATGGTAGTGAAAGTTCTAAAGTTCTGTCTCCGCTTATGCTATAGGAAGGATTTGACTAATAGCAAAGTTTACAGGGTCTAAAGTACACATGCAAAAATTCAGTTGCTCAAGGGGCTCTTCTGCTTTGTTCTCAACACAGCATAAATTGTCAGGAAAGATGGGATCCAACTGAAGGCTCTAATGTTTCAGCTTTGTTGAAAGGGAAAGTACAAAAAGCCTTTTCTGGGGATGCCTTTGATTTGGCTAAGGAAGTGAGGACTGTTCTGTATCTACCTGAATTCTACTTCTGAAAAAGATGAGATAAAATAATTCTATCCTTTGTACCTGTAAAAGATACAAACCTGAAATCTAAGGAGTCACTATAGACTTCAGCAGTATTCTTCAGTCCATTTACTGGATTAGCCTCTTACTTGCTTTCAGACTTGCTTTGTATTTGGCTGAAATAAAAGTGGCTTAAAATCCAAATACTTTAAATGCTCCGTCTCGGTACCTTGCTGCGTGCATCTTGTGTGCTACTTACCTTCCAGAGGATTATAGCTGTATGAAGGCAGACTGTTGTTTCTGCTGGCTCGTGTCGTGAAATAGTTTTACTTTGTGTAACACTTCTGACTATTGACAAGTGACATTTGTTTCTGGTATGCCTCCTGCTTTACTTTTTACTATAAAAGCACATAGTAAGAATTCTGTGAAAGCTTCTGAACAGCAGGACTGGGAGTGGGGCTTCTGAGCCACTTTGGTACTTTTGGTGTCTTTAAAACAATGTTACGTGGTTCCTATTTATTTCTGCAACAATGATCTCTGCTATTGTCAGAGCCAAACTAGAAATAATAGCAACATTAATAGCATCAACACCTTTTCAAATCAATTAGTCCCTTTGAATACTTTATTATTATTATTCCTATTTATATCATTTCTGCAACAATGATCTGTGCTATTGTCAGAGCCAAACTAGAAATAATAGCAACATTAATAGCATCAACACCTTTTCAAATCAATTAGTCCCTTTGAATACTTTTGAAGCGAGGGAGGAAGGAGGGGAAGAACAGCAAACCCAAAGATAGCCCTTTGAAAAGGATTAGCTTGAGACTATAAGATAAAAAGGAAAACTGACAAACTGTATTGGGCAAGTACAAATGTACAGAATTTTGCAGCCTATAGGGAAATGCCAGGCTGGAATGTGGTGCTTGTGGTGCAGAAGCTGGGATTGTGAGTGTACATTTAGCAGACAGAATAGATGGTTTCTTGTGCCACAGGGTTGATAGAAGCAAGCCAAAGCAGTTGGCCAGAACAAGGTGTTTTATAGAGATTGTGCATGTTTGTGCTCTGTGAACCGTTGTCTCACTGAGCTGCATAAATGAGAAGGGCCAGCAGGCATTGCGATGGAGACAAACATGGGAGAGAGATGGCAGGTATTTGGGAATCCTAAAAGGATACCAGATGCCTCGTAACTTGTAACCAGGTAAATCTTTATTTCTGCTTTTTTGTTCCTTGACCTTAAATTGGACTAATCACAGAATCATAGAATACCATGTTGGAAGGGATCTCAAGGATCATCTGGTCCAACCTTTAATGTTCATGTAACTTTCACAGTTCACTTTGTTCTGCTATAGGTTCTTTTGTTTGCCTCTAAGTGAGCTCTGGGAAATAATTGAGATTAAACTACTTTTATTCCACCCGTGGGATAACGTGAGCCTGTGTCTCCATTTGTTTCTAAGAACTTCTCCTTGCATCTGTCTGCCAATACTGGTATGGCTGGACTGAGGGCATTTTTCCCTTCCTCCTTTTCTGGGTGAGGATGAGAACAGACGTTTGACTGAGATGGTGAAACACTTGGTAGAAGTCCTGTTGCTGTGGTATTTTCCTCCTGCCCCTACCCATGTTCGTTGCCTGTCCTGTGTCAACATGAAGTTTAAAAATTAAATACAGACACAGTTATAGAGTCATAGGATCATTTTGGTGGGAAGAGACCTTTAAGTACATCCAGTCCAATTGTTAACCTAGCACTGCCAAGTCCACCACTAAACCATGTTCCTAAGCATACCTGTAGGGATGCATCCTTGAAAAGACTTCAGAAGAAGAGATTTTTAGGAAGGCTGGGGTTTGTTTATGACTGACATGTGCTAAAATGAGGTCAGACAGGCAAAATTTAGGATTTTCTAAATGTTCCTGTTTCCTGCTCTGGTAGTGTAATGAAGACATATGTTTGTCTGGTTTGTTAGCTAAATGTGTGTGGGACAGTTGTCTTCATGATGCTCCATCTCCACTAAGAAAAGAGGCTTTGAAATGATGATTTATACTTTTAAGTATAGCTGTATACTTAAGCTTCAGCTTTGCATGGGATTGTGTCCATTGCCTTGTTCTACAGTCACAATTAAAGCTTTGAAATATCTACGTTTAAAAAAAATTAAGGCATTTTTTTTTCCCCTTCTGAAGTGGTTAGTAAATTGTCATGTGCTTTTCTTTTTGTGACAAATATATGAACGGATCGTGGATGATTAAATAGTAAGGTCTCCTTCAGAAAAAGAGAAGAGCATTTATACAGTAGACTGTTTAGAAATGGGTATCTCTGTTAATGAAATCAGACAATGCAAATCCAGTGAAAATGGATTAGAGCTGATGCCTGGCAGACTAGTTGTTTACAGGATTCTTCTGTGTGCTCTAATGTGTGGGGTATTTTTGCCAAGACTTACTAAATGATGAAATGATACTGCAATTAGAATTAAGACTGGCAGAGACATTTGTTAAAATTCTGCTATTTGTTCTTCTCTGTTCTTCTGAAAACATAATTGATTAAAAAAAGGGGTTTTGAAAATAACGAGAACAAATGAGAAGTCAGGAAGTAGCCAAGTAATCAGTTGACTGCTTCTGTGTAGAGAAATCAGAAAATTCTTCCCCGTCAGATTTAAAAATTAAATTACACAAATTACGTCCTCTGTCTTGCAAGTTCATGAGGTCTATGTGTCTGCAAGAGAGAATAAGCTGTAAAACTTGTCTGCAGGAGAGAAGCCAATAAAGTTCAGGTTTAACCTTCCCTATAACCAAAATCAACATGTTCTGAACGAATGATTAAAAAACTCATTTACTGCTCCACGTATTCCTTATCACCAAGCAAGATCCTTTGAGCTAGCTGATGATTCTAAAACTAATCACATTCCCAATTATATGCTTATAAATATTATTAACAAATTATTGATTTGCATAGCCTGAGCATACAAAGCATCAACATGGATTAATGTCTTATTGTTCCAGGGATTATACAAATAGAATGAAAAAGGCAGACCATAGTAAATGTTACAGTCTGAAAAGAGAAATCTGATACCTCAGCTAAGTATAGCAAAACTCTGAAAGAAACAAGGAGGCTGAAGAGAACATAGATGGGTTGTTGTGTTTTGTAGTTTTCTTCTTTTCTTTTTTTTTTTATTTTTGTTCCCCCTTCCTGTGTGATTGGATATTAAGGTCCATCTGATACGTCACTGGCTGCTTCCAGATCATCCAGGTTCACTTAAGGATTGAGCACTCCAGCTGTCAGGAGTGAATTTTTGAGATGTCCCACACAAGAAGTCATGAGATTTTCTGAGGAAAAAAAATAAATTTTTAGAAAACATAAAGATTTTAGTACTTAGACCAGAATTTGATGTCATGTTTGGGAAAGAAAGTAAACAAACAAGCGTCCCTTGTCCCAGGCCCTTCCCCCCCAATTCCTATGCTTAAACACCAAAGGTTGGAGAAAATTCAACTAGCTTTGGAAACTTGGACTTGAACTACGTTGTCCATTGTAAGAATGGGAGTCTAGAGCATTTTAAGATGAGATCTCTAAAACTTCTTTAATTTCATCGCCACTAAACATATATGCAAAGCTTCTGAAACTAGGAGGATTGGCAAAAAGATACATTATTCCATTCACACAGAATAATAGTAATTAAATGTGCAGTGAAAGCCGTTACATGATTCTGCCAAAATTACTGAAATTATATTGAGCCAAACTCATGCCTAGCACAACTCCATCTGTGTCAGTGGTCCTGCTACATCGAAGCACGGTCACGAGGAAATGTGTATTTTAAAGGAAATGAAGGGCAAATGGGTTATTGTAGTACAGATATCAAGCAAGTTTCTAAAATTATGTTTGACAAAGGACAGTATTTTTTGTATTTTCCCAGCTGGTTAAAATGTAACTGAATGATTTTGGTTTCAAGAGACAGCGTAAAGGGTTTGGTCAGAACTGGTATAGGGAGGGGAAACCTTTCATAAAGAATTGCTAACAAATGGGATTCAACACTCAAGAGGCTCAGATGGCCTATTAATTCTGGCTCTGGCTTTCTTCCAAAACAACTGCGCTTCTCTTTTAATTCACGGCTAATTTCTATCAGAGATACCAAGAGACCATTTCTTTTTTCGACAGGAAGCATCCACGTTGCTTAAATGGATTCATGCGAGGGGCTTTAGCGAGCAGGCATTGATTGGCTCGTCTCTGGGGCCTGGCAAAGGCCTGACGGGGACTGATTTGACACAGGCAGCAAATGAAATACGACCTCCTGTAAACAGGCCTGAGCTTTTGGGCCTTTGTGGAATCTGGTAGCTAAGGACCTTTTCAATCCCTTTTAATTAATGAAGTGATTTGACTTGACTGAGATTACACTTACAATAATGAATTAAAAAGTAATAAAAAGAAATCTCTTAACAAATATGCAACAGGGAACGAGGACCAAAATCTGTACGTATCTGATCCCCATTGTATATCTTATTTCTGTGTGCACTTCAGATCAATGATTTTAAAAGGGAGCCTTTTATTTTCCAAGCGCTGACATCTGCATACTTTCAAGTGCTTTTGTATAGAAGATTAAAATTATGATGATCACATATGCCTAGATGATTAGTTTAGTCCTTTCTTATCTCTGTTGTGCTAAATCTCTCTATTCCTCAGGATTCTTGACATTTTATCCCAGCCACTTTCATGCTCTATTTTCTCCTGGACTGTGCTGTGGTTTTAGCTGTCTTTTGCTTGATAACAGTGAGCAATGGTCACTGCATATATTTTGTAATGGGAATCCAGTCATCCAGCATCATTTCTGATAGACACCTGGTGAGTGTGAGTCTATGCCCTGCTCAGTTTAAATGATTTCCCCTCTGTATTACGTCTGCAATAAATCATCACAGAATCACAGAATCGTAGTGGTTGGAAGGGACCTCAGAGATCATCGAGTCCAACCACAAAAAAAAAAAACAAACAAAAAAAAACAAAAAAAAAGCAAAACAAAACACACAACAACAACCACCGAACCAAAAACCATCGCCCACCCACACAGCACCCCACCACAAACCAGTAATCTTGGGCACTAGAGTATGCCCTGAAGAACCATGTCTACACGTTTCTTAAATACCTCCAGGGATGGTGACTCCACCACCTCCCTGGGCAGCCCATTCCAATGCCTGACAACCCTTTCAGTAAAGAAATGTTTCCTAATATCCAACCTGAACTTCCCCTGGCGCAACTTGAAGCCATTACCCCTTGTCCTATCATCTGTAACTTCCTTTTCTTTCTCCCTCCTTTTCCTTCCCATTGTACTTTAAGGTGACATGTAGTAGAAATGATCCTAAATTTACTTGGAGAACAGTCGCATTCTGACTCTGATGGGTACCTTATAATTTTGGAGATGTAACTCACTGTCACTAACTTTGCTTCCAGTCTGTTTTGAGTTCAGGTATGATTTAAGTTAGCGTAAGTCTAGAAAAGCTCCGCAGTAATAATTGGGGCCATTCTGATCCAAGGAAAGAACTGTGGCTAGCTTAGACTTCTGACACCTTTTAAACATAACATCAGAGAGAGGTGTCTTGCTTGCTAGTTGAGAGGGTGCTTAAACTCCCGATTTAATTGCTCAAACCAAAGCAGTTGCTGAGATGGAAGGAAAACATGGGTTGCTGGAATAAATGGATCAAAGCTGTGTTCTTGGCGAAAACTGTGGTGTCTAGGGGCTTCCAGGAATATCAAGTATATTTAAGTGTATAGATGAGGTTAGCTATGCAAAATCATGAAGGAAACTTTTATGCCAAGAGTTACATTTGTCCACAGTATTTCGTGTTTGGTTGTGGATGCTCACAAAATCCTGTGTGTGAGTGTACTGCAGTGAAATGTGACACGCAGAAGTGTCTCAGGGACTTCTACACACCCCTGATCTTCACTGTGCAGGAAGTGCAAGATCACTGTAGTCATCAATCTGCTTTCCTATATTATAGCACTGCTTAACTTTTCAGCTAATTCAGTTTCTTTCCCTTTATCACAGCAAATTGTCTTCCTCTGCTACAGCATAGATTTATTCTGTTTGCCAGAACACGAAATTGCTCTTTCATATATTGGCCATGGAAGCCACTCTTTTTTTTTCTCCTGTAAAAAAGAAAGGCTACCAATGTAAGATTGAAGCATAAAAGTTACAGTTGTTTGTCAGATTTTTAAAAATATTTAATCATTTGACAGAAACTAGAGCAAAAGAGGAGTACAGATGTCATAAAGGCCTTCTGTATGATCCACTGGGAGCTCATTAAAAGGCAGTTATACTTAGATATTATTAGGTTTTTAGGATGAGAAGCATCTTAACATGTAGAAGAGTACAGTAGAGTGGTAAACAATAAGCAGTAGTGTGACAATCAGTTAAATAACAGACCATGGCTTCTATTAACACTTTAGTTTTTAGCACTTACAGCTTGTTTAAGATGCTATTTAATTACAGAAATTTTTAAAAACCTTCTCCTTAATTGCTAATTTAGTGGGAAAATTCACAGAGAGGTGGTTATCTTGTAATTTAATTTTTTTTCTCTATTGCTCAAAAGTAAGTTACCTAAAATTAAAAACACCTCCTGCTCTCCTGGAAAGTTTTATTGCAGATTTAAGCTTGGAACTGCAATAATTTTATATATGTGTGTGTGTAGACTTCTAGACTAATTTGAAATTAAGAGTCACCAATGAATGAACAGCCACACTTAATAAATAATCACAGAATCTTCATGGTTGGAAGGGATCTTTGAGATCATCGGGTTCAACCATACACACACACACAAATATAAATAAAAATCCACACCAGGCACTGGAGCACGCCCTGAAGTGCCACATCTACGTGTTTCTTAAACACCTCCAGGGATGGTGACTCCACCATCTCCCTGAATATAAATAAAAATCCACACCAAGCAATCTCAGGCACTGGAGCATGCCCTGAAGTGCCACATCTACACGTTTCTTAAACACCTCCAGGGATGGTGACTCCACCTCCCTGGGAATAAATATATATGTTAATAAGTATATATATATATTAATAAAAAATTACTGGCCAGGGATACTTATTAATACTCTGGAAGGAGAATTAGTCTATGGGTTATAAAGATTTATTTTTTAAAAATCTACATTCAGTAGGTTTAACTGTATTTTCCTTCGAAACTTACTTTCAGTACTTTTAAGCGAACGCTACCCATTTAGCCAAGTAATCTCCCTGAAGATTTATTAACCCTTTTATTTTCATCATGAATTACTGCACGTACGCGTCCAACAAACTAGAATTACGCACGTACGGCTCCCGTTGGGCGAAGGAGTTGGGGGGTCCCGTGGGGTCGAAGGGACGGCTGAAAAACTGCTGTTGGACTACACTCGAGGACCAACCCACCGAAAACCTGCGTGGCCGGGCGGGAAGCAGTCCCGGAGGGATGCGGGATGCGGGATGCTGCGGGGCGGGAGGCGGCGGCAGGTGGCAGCAGCGCATCGGGGATGGGGACCCGCAGAGCGGCACCGGGCAGCCCCGCACGTAGGGACCCGGGAGCCTCGGTGGTGGCCTCGGGTGGAAAGGTGGGAGTCATCCCAGGCTTGGAGGTGGGAGGTGGGAGTCATCCCGAGGTGGGCGTGCGCCTCCTAGAACCGCCGTTGCCGAGGATGGTTTGGGTTGTGTCGTCTTCGTGTCGGAAGTCCGTGATGCAGGAAAGGAAGGCGAAGAAGAAAACGTATCGATGTCTCAGCAACTTAGAAATACCCAAGTCAGATGGCGTTACTGAGATGGTGTTTATAGCTAAAGCAGTTACTGAGTTTGTAGGTGATCAAAAAGAAAAAAAAAAAATAAAAATCACAAAGTGATCTCTGTGGGAGATGGCAAGCTGACTTGAGGATGGGAAGTTGCCCGTAAATTACAGATAATAGCACATGCGCACGTCAGTAGATAAGGGACTACCTATGGATGTGATCTATCTAGACTTCTGTAAGGTCTTTGACGTGATCCCCTGCAACATCCTGCTCACCAAATTGGAGGAATACGGATTTGATGGGTGCCCGCTCACCAAATTGGAGGAATACAGATTTGATGGGTGGGCTGTTCAGTGGATAAGGAACTGGCTGGTGGTCCTCAATGGCTTGAAGCCCAGATGGAGAGCAGTGACAAGTGGTGTCCCTCAAGGGTCCATGCTGGGACTGTTTACTGTTTAACACGTTTACACTTGCATGTGATTGTGGTATCTCAGTGTAGCTATCTGAATATCCTGGTACCATGACCTTCCTGTAAAGGAGATGCATAGTCATTTTCTATAGGGGAGTCTGCTGGATTTGGTTTTTAGAAATAGTTTAACTTGAAAAATACTCAAAGGAACAGACAAAACTGGTAGAGTAGAAAGGACAGAGCCATACTGGGAAGGAGGGGGAAGAAATAAGAGATGTATTCATTTGACAAAGTAGTAAGAGGGCACCATGGTTGGATGCCCACCAGAAAAGGCAATGATAGAAAGAAGTTTTTATAAATTTTAAATATAATCAAGTGGAAAACAGAGAAATGATACTAAGGAAGGGGAAAGTATGAGAGTGAGACTATCTTTGAGTATACCTTATCAATAGCATTTTAGACAATCTAGATTTGAGGAAATGGCTGTTAAAATCTAAAATAGTGTAGAAGAAAAGATTCAGAAATGACAAAATAGGTGAGTTAGTACTGTTTTTTCTTCCAAGACTTGGGAGCAGTGGGAGGAAGAGGAAGGAACAAAACTTTACAGTATATAGTAAAGACTTCGTATAAGATATAGGAAAGCCTGGAGAGTATATGGAAAGGAAAGTTGAAGGATTATGCTGAGAATGAGGAAGGACCAAGAGACAACTGAGATTTCTTTCAGGAGAACTGAAAGAGGGTCAGGAAGAACTGGAGAGGGCCACCTTCAAATTTAAAGTATGCTCCATCCTTATCAGAGTACTTTAGCAAATGAATTGCAGAGAGTTCAGAGAACCTGACAGAGTTTGGGATTTGGAAAATGAGATCCTTGTTGGAACCGTGTCTCTTATTTCCTAATGTGGAGACTTTCTCAAGTGGGCTTTGTGACTCATTTATGTTCGGTTTCCCTTAAATCAGCTCTTTGGGTGTCACTAGTTTGATATTTTACCTGAGATTTATTGATGTGATTCGTGCTATGCTGCCATATTCCAGTTTCAACGTGCACTGCGTTTCCTGGCAGTACTAATTTCTGTGTTACTTCTAAAGTCCTATGAAAAGGTGATGACAATACTTCATGAATTTCTCTCCACGGATCTAAGAGTGCTTTATGATAGTAGTCAGCATCTGTATAAACAGAGACTCTTGTGCCAAGGATTAAAGAGAGTCATAAAAGATAGGTCCATTAGTCACTATTCAGCATGACAGCCTGGATGTACAGTAATCCTGCCTGGAAAGTTTCTGACTTGGTATTTGCCAGAAGGTACACCCGAGGAAAGATGTCAACGCTATCTATACTCTCTTAAAAGTCTGTTCCTCTTCACTGCTGAAGACAGCTTGCTGAGCTATGTAGGCTGTGATCTGACCTGGCACATCCATTGTTGTCACTTCTTGGCTTTAGATTATGCATATTTGCTTTTTACGATAAAGCAGATGATTTAAAAATTTTAAAGGAATAACATTTCAGCAAAAGCACAATATTGGGGAGCTGTATATCATCCGAAATGCACTACTAGGTTCAATGCAGCATTTACCTGTGGCAATATGTACGTTATGTGGCATCTTCCTTGCCTTGTGTCATGTGATCATCTCTCAGCACATTGCCCTCTAGTATTGTCTAAATAAATACAAGAAGAGTCAGCTATAGAAATTGAGTTATTTTTACTATTTTCATGTAATAACAGTGAGCCCTGCAGGCCTAGTGCTGGCAAAATACCATAGATTTGTCATTTAGAAGCAGAAATTTCTGTATAATTTCCCAAATAGAATTTTGGTCCCCTCTGCTGCACTGAATTTGTTATTGTCGCATGGTTTTTCCTGGTGTTTCTAATGAGCTGTTAATGAACTGCTAACTATGTATGTAAATTAAATGGGGTTAGACATTGAAAGGTTATCAAGAAATAAAATGCCATATAATACTTCAAAGTGTTATAAAATAAATTAGTGTCTTTAATTTTGCTGGCACAAAGTTGATATTTAATAACCTATAGCCTCAATTCTTCTAAATGATGTTAATTTCAGACACTTTCAATCTGTACCCCGAGTGACATAGCAAACAAGTTCTTTCATTCACCCTTCATTACTAAGACGTATCTTAGTACGTCTTGGGGGTTCTTGTGTACCTCAACTGAATGATCAAGTTATTAAGACAGTTCAAGATCAGTGGAGCTTACTGTAAATAATTTTGTTGCAATTTAATATGGCAGGTAAGAATGTGGTGATGGGGAGTGCTTTGGCTATGGTGATCTTTTGGAAACTATGATGCTAGTAGCTCCAAGGACACTGTAGAGAGGTTGGTGCTGGTCTCTTCTCACAGGTAATTAGTGACAGAATGAGAGGGAACGGCTTCAAGCTCCAACAGGGGAGGTTTAGATTGAACATTAGGAAGGAATTTTTCACTGAAAGAGTGGTCGGGCATTGGAACAGGCTGCCCAGGGAGGGGGTGGAGTCACCATCCCTGGCTGTGTTTAAGGGCCGTTTAGATGGGGTACTGAGGGACATGGTGTAGGGGAGGACTTTGTAGAGTAGGGGAGATGGTTGGACTCGATGATCCCAAGGGTCTCTTCCAACCTCAATGATTCTATGATTCTATGTGGTTATGTTTTAGCACCGCAATCACAAAGTGTGGTGGAGCAGGCTTTGCCCAACACGAGGGTGCTGTGGTGAAACTGGTTTCTGCAGGCCTGCATCACCTTTGCAAAGAGGGGACAGCATGGCCTTGAATGTCCCAGGAGGCTGTGAAGAGTTGGTGAGGACAGCTCTGGAGGTTCACTGATGAAACCAAGATAAGTTGTGTAAATATTGATATTTCTGTTGGATGTATTGGTATAGCAGGAAAAGGAGCTCCTTGTTCTCTCTTGGTGTTGACCTCAGAGCTCACTACTAAGAGCTCAAATGGCCTGCTTAACTATGGAAAGCTGACCATAGCTCACACAACCCATGCTTTGATGCAGTTTTCACCTGGACCTTGTGGTATATACAAGGCTACTACAGAGCAACCAGGCGTCAGCTCAGGGCTGTAGTGCTCTCAGTGTGGTACATATAAAAACAGTCCAGGCTAATTCTTAGTTTGGGCAATTAGGAACCTGGGAAACACTACCAGAGTGAAAAATCTAGTATTCTGCATCACAAAAGGTAATTTAGTCATTTGTTTGACAAGTGTAGTTTAGTTTAAATAATTTACAGTAATACTTCGGAGTATGCTAGCAAATGTTCTGCGCTATGTTTTGTGAAATTAATGAGGTTGCGGTAATATGAGACCTCACTACCACACTTTGCCATTAAATGTCTGCTGAGAAGTAGGACAGGGCACCGTTCT
This sequence comes from Calidris pugnax, assembly GCF_001431845.1. Taxonomy (NCBI): domain Eukaryota; kingdom Metazoa; phylum Chordata; class Aves; order Charadriiformes; family Scolopacidae; genus Calidris; species Calidris pugnax. The sequence continues at coordinate 504,075 of NW_015090994.1, forward strand.
TTATGGGGGTTGACTTGTGAAGAAGTCTGGTTAGTCTACTAGGAATCTGCACTGTTCTGCTAGGCTTCAGTGTAACTGGATATTTGCTGTCTCATGTTGAATGCTACAGAATGTTTAAATCTGGCTTTTCTTTGTCATGACTGGAACGTTAAAAGGTTTTGTGGAATATTACAGTTAAATTAATAGTAGTCTTTAAATTTTTTTGGAAAACAAAAGAATTAGTTGACAAAAAAGAAGAAAAGCAATGTAAGTGTGCTGTGTTTGCTTGTCTTAGTTTCACAGAGTAGCTGAAGGAATTTCACCATATTCAGTGATGCCTCATGCCATACCATATTTTACTGCCCTACCTAGCCCAGAAGGATGGCCTCATTTTGAATTTCATGTGACTTGAAGTTTGGGATTAGATCCTTCACTCTTTTCTCAGTGCTTTCATGGAACTATGCAATGTGCCACTATGTGACACTGAAGCAAAGGGTAATTTTTGTATTATTTTTTTTTGTACTGTGCCATCCTTGCTCCTTGCAGAAAATAAGATACATAATTTATGTTCATTTCCCAGGAGACTGACAATTTTGTCCTAAAAGCCTGTAGGGACTTTAATACTCCAAAGTCAGCACTCCAAAGGCTGCTAACATAAAGCAGCACTCCACTGCAGACAAACTAATCCTTCAACAATGTTTCATTCAATCAAAAAATGCTGCAGATTGAAGGTGTTATTCCATGCCTGCGTTTTCAAGAGATCACTGTGAATGAACTGTATTTTCCACTGAATAGTAACAGCAAAACAGCCTACCCATCTAAATGTTTCCCATGGTAATTTTGCCCTAAATGAGCAAAGACTGGGAAACACGTAATTTTTTGTTTTAACCTTTCTCCCTTTGAGTATGTGAATCAAAGTGATTGTGACAAAAAAAATTAATATCTGTGCTTTAAACTTCTGAAGTCAATTTATTTTATATTACAGGGTGCTAATCAATTCTCAAGCTGACTAGATCCCGAGAACTCTGTCTGTTTTTGTCTTGGACTAAGTCTGGAAAAAAAATTGCTGAGAAATCTTGTTATGACACATTTGAATTTATTTTGCAACGCTAATCTCTAGAAAGCAGCCACTTCTCCCCATGTACGTGTTTTCCTTTTTAAAATCAATACCTGATTGATCTTTTCCAGTGCACGCAGTTTCCCACAAAATTTACATTAGCAAAATATACTGTTTTGGACGAAATACTATTTCTGTTTTTAGCAGAGTGCCCATATCCTCTTTTTTTTGTGTCTAAAAGCATTCACATGTGTCCTGATGGTAGACGTGAATATGTAGAAAACCAAAATCTGTCTGTAGAAGGAGATTGTGTGGCCAATGCCTCCATGGATGAGATGGTGGGTCAATTCCTGATTCTGCTCTTCCCTTCATTAAAGCCTTGAGCCTGATTCAAAGGGGCTCACGTAAAGATAAAAGGGGCATAGCCTTGTGCTAGTCTCAGGGTAGGAAGAAAGTTACTGCAAGTTCTCCCCAGAAAGCTCCTGGGTGAAATGCACAAAGATGGGTGATGTCCTATTGCCCAGTGACTGCATTTTTTTCATAGCAAAAGACTGGAAGCACTGGAAAGTTACTGTCAGATGTGGAGGGCACCCGTAGAGTTGGCTCATGGGCTTGATCCCATACCACTGCTCAGACCTGTTTGGGGTAGAAAGGCTTTGCATGTGCCTGTTTTGCTGAATATTGGGAAGTCAGACTGGGTGCTGGATGCTTTTTCACAGACCCATAGCTCATTCTTAAAAGGAAAAAAAAAACCCAACAAACCAGACAAACCAACAAGGTAATGAAACCAGCCACACGGCTGATCCAAAGCAGAGGATGTGTAGGCACCTTGTGAAATCCACACTACCAAATAAACTAAAGATATGGTGACTGCTTTAGCTATGGACTACTCTTCATTTCTATTCATGTCCTACTGCATCTTAGCAATTAAACGTTTTGTTTCTAAGGTTCAGAGCCCAGCTTCACAGAGCAGAGGTGAAGTTTCTGTCCAGACTAAAAAGGTTTTTACAGCAAGGTGCCATCAAGTACTGTAACACTACAAATGGACACTTAGAACTTATTAAACTGGAAACAACTCCACTGATGCACGCCATCCCATTTGGCATTTTATATGGCTGAGGTTGAAGATGAGGGGATAAAGGTGTGATAATAACGAAAGCAAGTGGGGGTAGGGAAGTGGTGTTGATGAAATGTTTGCACTGGTAATTGCTTTATGAAGAAAACAAAATGAAAAGGAGGGGGGAAGGAAGGAAAGAAAAATTAGTGTAATGGGCGGTGTATTTATGAACTAAAGCCTTCTTTCCATAAAGTGAGAGGGAAAAGGGTCTTTTAGTCAATGGAGGTCATTCCATGCAAACCTCTAAAGGAAAGAGGATTTTGTAATGATAAAAGGAGGGGAGAGTACGCTTCTTACACTTTAATGATTTCTTTGCTGCTCACAGATAGGAACTGGAACTCCACACTATTAGCCACAAATGGCATTTTGAAATGACTTTTTTTTTTTTGGGCAAACCCAAAAGACATTGCTAAGATTTACATTTTCAAATATATGCTGACCTTTTTTTCCTCTTTCTTTTAGTTCATTTGTCATCAGTATGTAATTGAATCAATATATTTCCTGATCAACCCAAAGATTGAATAAGGTCATGGGAAGCCATGTGTGGACATTAAAAATCATTATTTTACTCAAAATGAGCAGAGATGGCATAGACCATTCAGAGTTCCAAATGAAATTCTATTAGATTCTATTACACTTTTACAATTATAGAGACGTTCCAATATTACAAGGGGAAATGAAGTCATAATAAAAAAGCCCAGAGGTGTATTACAAAGAAATGGGCATACTATTTTTCTAGTTAAAAACTTGATGAAAGGAGCTCTGCTACTTTTCAGTTGCTGAGATGTGACCTTGTTCTTTAAAAAAAAAAAAACCCACAAAAAAAACCCCCACAACCCAAAAAAAACCCCAGGAGCCAGCTTCCTTCTTATTCACCCTTTATACTTCTTGTTCCACAGCATGTTTTTAAGAAGGATAGGATATTTAAGGTGATTTTTATTCTAAAAATGCTTAGAGAAAGATGCACAATAATGAGTTCATATATTTACGCATGTATCATTTTAGTACCTGCCTCTGGAAAAGTCGTTTTGGGGAGCTGCTTGCCTGTTTATGGAAGTTAAGAAGATAGGAAATTTTGGTATTTAAGAGACAAAAATTTGATGATTCTACATGCTTTCCCTAACTGTTCCCCTTCATCCCTCCACCTTCATTAAAATGTTTGGTCAAGCTGCAAATCTCGGATTTGATGTGAACTTCTTTTGATTATAATTTTTTGGGAAACCCAGAATGAGTGTCTATAACAGAACCAATCCCTACGTCTAGGAACAGCCAGTAGTGCATTGACGTGCAGCTAAGAATAAGGTTACTGTAGAGTTTTAATTGTGCAGTCATTATCTAACCAACTCCATTCCAGACTTGCAGGAATAGGGAAGGATTTAGGTGTAACCTTCTTCCAAGATTCAAACACGCTGTTTGCACTAGGTCTGTATTTAAATGTTAGCCTTGATGTTAGTGAACTGTTTCTGTACTATTGTATCTAAAAAAATCAGGCAAAGAATTGAGACTGTTCAGAAGCAAAATTAAATGAAAAATGAAGCAATGAGATGTTGAGATACACAAGAAACACAGAAAAATGGTATGGCGTATTGTGATCTCCTGTCCATGTAAAAAAATTACTGATACTAAGGAAATACAAAACTGAGAAATGGAAATACAGAAATACCATAGATCGTGTATAAAGTTGGAGTCCTATTCCTTGTGTAAGGTTTCTGGACATCTCCAGAGAAAATTTGGGTTGTACTGGGGAATATTCTTTGGTGTATATATGGGTATATAGGTGTGTGTACATACAGGATATAGACTGCAAAGGTAGCTCCATCCACATGGAGGCATGAGGAAGGAAACAAAGTCTTCCACAGAACTGTAAGTCAGATAATAACTTCAAAGGGCATCTATTAAACCCTAGAATAATGCCTATTACCCACCACAATAAATTGTAGTCATTTTCAGAAATGAAAACTTCAGAGATCACCAAGTGGAGCAAGTGAAGGGGTAGGGTATGAAATGTAATATCTTCTCTCCAAGGTTTGGGTCACTAGCAGAACCATTCTGGAAGAATTCATAGGAATTAGGTCTCTAGTCTCCTTTCTGCGTGGTTAAAGGCAAAAGCTGTGATTCAAGACAAAGAAATACTTGAAGCCCCCTGGTAATGTCAATGAGCGGTAGAGCGTTAATCTTCCATAAAGTTTCCAATGTTACCTTATACAATATTCCCTTGGTACCTGAGCTTGTTTCTGCAAGTTATGAAGTCATCTAGGGACCCTCCTGGTCCTTGCAGCATTACTACACCTTTACTACAGTTTACTCAGGCAAAGCAACAAATGTGGCCGTATTTCCAAAGGCAACTGATCTGTGCTGCTGGATGGGTGCTTTTTGAGTGCATTTATGGTTTGGGTTTTACTTTTGATCACTACATAAATGTAATGAATTCCTAATTTCAAGATATAGATCACAGATTTACCCTTGTCTCTTCTTGAAGCTACTAAGAAGTCTATTTAAATATGCAGTGAAGTATAAGCTCTCTAATGTGGTGCCATTAGGGTTTTTTTTCAGCACTCATTATGTTTGGATAAGAGTAAATATCCTTTGGCTGCTCTTAACTGACTTCCTTTCAGAGCATTAGCTGTTGTCTTGGGTTTGCCTCTTGATAGCCACCCTGCGTCTGCCATTTTGACCTCGTAAACTGCAAATCTGTTTGTCTTCATTTTTTTCTTCTCAGTGGTGGTTCTTTTGTCACCTGGGGAAGAGACTTCCTAACAGCTTGGCGTTTTTTGGCACCTCAGGACTTAGACAACTTCACAGCTTTCAATCAAATAGTTACAGAGTATGTTGTAGCTGTATGAGTGGCTATTGCAAATGAATACAAATCTAGATCAGTACACTTCTCTCACAGAAGTGGTAATCCTGATAATGCATATTCACTTTTCTTATTAAAGAATCTTGCTTGGATAAACGTATTTTGAACTGGTATTGGTTGCATATACCTTACAAAGTCCTGTGCACAGCCCATCCGAAGGGGTTAGTACAGAATACAATGAGGAGGGAGTAAAATCTCTTAATGAAGTGTGCAGCCTGTATTAAATTAGGCTGAAGTCACCTCCAAATCAAGACACTAATGTTGAATCTTAAACATAGATTTCTACATGTTACCTCGAAGTTGGGCAGTGAGGTTTGTTTTAAGCCAATTGTGTAATGAAAATGTATGCAAGTGTCACAGCAACTTTTAAATGAGTAAGTAATAATTGATGAAACAGTCAATTGCTGGAATGACCTCCCCAAACCCTCCTAGCAGTTACTGAGATATTAAAATGATAGAGATGGGATCAAGCTAGCAAATGAGAATGTGCAGTGCTGTCTCCTCTAAATGATTTCCAGTCTGAGCAACTATTTTGAGCCCAGTATATTGTGCAATAGGTTTGAAAGCAAATGCCTAATGAAAAATTGCATTTAAATGCCATGAGTGTTTAGGAGAATTTTTCACTTAAAAATATTTATAGTTTTGCTCTTATTGTTACCCTCCTTGTTCTTCTGTCAATGTGTTCTTTTTATATGGATAAAAGCCAGAAAACAGTATGAAAATTCAGAGAAAAGAAGTAATATATTTCTAAACTATTTTTATTGCACTGATTCCCAAAAAGGCTTTTTATCTTAAAACTTGCAAATTACTCCTTTTTTAGCCAAAACCTTTGTCCAGTTCTATTTAATGTTCTTCATTCTTTCCAAATGTTAACTACAATAAGTCATTTTGGCAATCATCTTGCTAGAAAATAGGTGAATATTTCACACTAGTTTCACAGAAGCCAACTGATTTGAAGGGCAAATTTTGCTTTCCTCTCTTGTACTGTGTAGTCCCTGCCCTCCTTCATGAAGAGAACTATTGGAGTCTGACCTTAAATGATTTGTTGAAAGCCAGAAAAGGAGTCGGTGTTAGAGTGGAGGAATTCTGGCTTCTAATCCAGAGTTCAAATGACTAAACCATACATCTGATAAAATGAAACTTAAACCTGTGATACTGCATACCATACAGCACATTTAAAATGCATTTATTTCCCCACCCCAGGAGCTTCAATAGCTCCAAAATTACTTTTAAAAATAAATTGTTTATTGAAAGATTAAGAGCATTTTATTGACTTGGCAGTTATGGCCAATTTCAGTGCATTTTTGTGACAGTATCTAGTCAGAGATAGTCTCTTTCCTACGTGTGATGGTTTTATTATGTGAAAGAAGCCTACCTACTGTTTATCCTTCCCTTGCTCTCATCCTCACAGTCTCCCGTGTTCCTCCAATGCTTTGTATGTCAAACGATCTCCCTGTCTCAATTCAAATCCCTCCTTAAGAGACGACTTCTGTGCAGATTCCCTATAATGATTCCCCCAAGATATCCATACTGATTTGAGACAAGACTTTCATCTATTGTAGCACGTGTGGCTGATGACACAATTTCTGAACCTAATACTGCTGTGTTCAGAACAGTTTTGAAAAAAATCTTTAAGAAAGAAATCAAACACTTTTTTTTCCTTTTGCTTGTCTTTTTTCACCGTGCTCTGACAAAAAAGCTTATCTTAAAAGCAAGGTAAATGAACAGATCAACCTCTAAATACGCAGAATAAATTATAATTTTTTAAAACATAATTTAAATATGAACACCTTTAGTACAATTTTGCAGTGCCCTTCACATCCAAGTGCATGTAGAACTGCAGTAAAATTGAATGCCTCCATAAACCTTGGCACTGGGCAGGCTCTTGTAGCCCTCTTGAACTTTCATTTTGCAGCACCTATCCCTCTAAGCTCAGGTAGTGGGGGGTGTGTGTGTGTGTGTTGAGGGCTGAGAATTGAGCTGGGGTGCTTTTTGCAGTCAGTGTCTACATCATGAAGAACAGGGGGAGTTTGTCCCCTGTGGGAGGTTCCTGACTTGCTGGTTTGCTTGAGTTCACCTTTTTAAATGCAGGGTTTAGTATCCTGAAGAGTGATGCCAGCTCTACCTTTTCACCTGAGCCTTTGCCAAACATTAAATTAAAATATTACTTTCCTATCTTAATTTTTACTTAGCTGATTAATTTCTTCTTTTCCTACTCTACTGACTTGTGTATTGTCACAGATTTTTAATTTTTATTTTTTTTTAGCTAATACGGGCTGCTCCCCTTTTAGAGGGATGGGTGCAACAATAAGTTGTAAAAATAAAGGAGTGGATTATTGGGTAGTTGTACATATGACTGTATTGAACAGTCTTCTAAAGCACCTGTATGTTGCTAATTTCTGCCAGTGAGACAGAATTAGCTGACCTTTGGTCTGCTCTGCTATGCCAATTACTATGTTCAAGGTACTTTTTGGTAATGTGCTACACGAAATCACAGAAAATGAGGAAGGGAGAAAAACCTTTGCAAATGTTTTTATTCTGTTAGTTTCTAAAATTTCTAAATGGACTCAGAAAAAAATATTAATTAATTAGGGGAAAAAAAATTGATGAATAATAGTAATGATGCAAACAGCACCTTCTCTTAGCATAGACTGGATGGTTATTAAATCCCCAGGAGCCAAATAAACTCAAGAGTTCTGTAAAAAGGCATGTTATTGCATGTGGGTTTGTGTGACTTATGACCACTGTGCAAATATGAACAAGCAAGCACATAAATGTAGACTTTGTAGAACTGTGGTAATTTTTAATCATAAGCTGAAAATGCTTGCAATATTTCAGTCCACTTTTGTTGAATTTTGGACTTGTGTCTGTCCTGTGGCTTCTGTTTGGAAAATGCTCAACAGAGGTGAAGTCATGGCTTTTCAATTCCAATCCAAGAAAACTTAGCTTTTGGCAGGTGGTCTGAAAACATGGAAACAAAAACAGTCTTTAAAAAAATAAATATTCTCCCCCCCCTCTAGCTTCTGATTTGGTTTGGATCCTTTGAACTGGAACCCCTGAGATAATAGGTGTATCATGGATATAGATCTATAATCCATGACCTTATTACAAGTGATAAATTAATATTTCCAAACCTAATTGCCTCACTAATGTGCACCCACACCTGTCCTAACTTACTGCTTCCATTTTTCAGATGGCCAGTGAAAGCAGCTGATGACCATTCTCTGCTGAAACAAATCTACATCTAGTAGGCAGAGGGAATAATAATATCCTACACACACACACACACACACAAAGAAAAGCGCCACATGAATGTAGACAGAATTGGTTTGGAAGAAAAGTTGTTTAACCTAAAGGCTTTCAACAGAAAGCTGTTTAACTTACAGACTTGACAGATGTACCACCTTGAAGCTAATGGACCGGGACCGGTATAAATGAGAGAAGAATCTGGTCACTTGTGTCAAAATACCCAGCACCTCTTTTCTTTTGTGTGCTGGTTTCGTTCTCCTGTGTCTCTGGTGCGTCACATCCTTCTCTCAAGCTCCTGTTTCATCAGGCTACAGTCTCTCTGATTCCTACCTCTGCCTTACTCGGACAAGCTCACATTATAAATCAGCAGGAACCTGACCAAGTAAAATTTGAAACAATAAATGTTCCTCTGTCGTTTAGCAAAGCATGTCTCTGCAGGATCTGGTCCTGTTAGATTTTCCGAGTAAAGTTGAATTAGATCTCTGCGTGGCCTCTGTGTAACCTTTGGTGATGCAGCAGGTTTCATAGTAGTCATATCTCTAGGTTTCTTTTGTGATATGGTGAACTGTAATATAGTGGTTAAAGAAATAAAAAAATACTTTCCTCACTGCTTCCTCCCCAGATTCTAGTCCAGAAATCCAAAACGCATTTCAGTTTATTTGCCTACGATCTAATTTTCAGTTCTCTCTGATAATTTTAACTTTGTAAACCAAGTATTCATCCCACTTTGCAGTATTTACTCCAAAGCTTTTTATTCTCCTAAAAACTGTCTAGTATGTATATTGGTACCAGTGCACAGGGTGTTTGGGACAAAGTGATTAATGGGAATATATTGATTAGGAAGATCGCTTAGCTCTAATTTCACAAATGTCACTGAATAAGAGATTACTCTCCTGTGAAGCGGGATTGTCTAGTTTGAATATTTCTAGGATTCTTCTGTAATCCAGTCTACCATTTCAGAAATTAGTAGTCTCTTGCTAATAATAGAGCAGGGTAGTATCTCTTCAGTGTCTTCAGACACCCTTTCCAGAACCAAACACGTACCATACTTAAAAAACAAATTAAAAAAACCAAATCAAACAAACAAAAAACCCAAAAAACCAACCCCCCACGTAACCACCCTATGTAATATTTCAACTTAATGCTGCAGTCCTTAAAATCTGAAAGTTCCTTAAAAATCACAACAGATATGAAATTGTATTTGCAAGCCAACTCCAGTAAGTGGAGAAGGGTAGGCAATTGAATGGGAATTTCCATAAAGAAAGTTGGTATACTTCCAGAGGCATACAATGGGCTATTTTATAAGCTACATTGAGAGAGAGAACAAGATATGGAAAATCAGAGCAAGATAGTTAGAATCCTGCGTGTAAAAGCCACAGGTGATTCTTAATAGGCAGTAAATTAGCTGAAGGATAGAGAAGAGCACTTATTTTTGTGGCAATAGCAATGCTTTCATTTACCAGCAAGTTTTTAACTGAAAAAAATTAACTGAAAAGTAGTGCAAAGAATAGGAGGATAATTGTGAATTAGGAGCCAAATTATGCCAGGCACAATTGAATAAGTTCTGACTTTTCTTACTGACAGACATGTATATTAATAGTTGGCACTTATTGAACCAAATATGAATATTCATCTTCATTTATATTTCAAGGCCTTTCATTCCTCAAGGACCACAGTGCTTTTGACCAATTTTCATCCACATTACTAAAATGACAGCTTTCACTCCTGGGCCCTGACAGAGGTCTGCAGAATTCATTGGAGGTCCTGGGAGGAGGGAACCAGCTCCCGCTCCCAGCTGTCCACAAACACTCATTAAGAGAGGCAAATATCCAGCAGAATCTCTGTGAGAATTTTTAATCACGCAAAGGCTCTGCTAATTAGGTAGCTGATGGGGCATAGAGAGCACAAGGACGAATTCTTTAAACAAAGGACTAGAAACTTTAAGAGCTTTAATTACTTGGGCACAGAGTTCATTTCAGAACTTGGGAGCAAATTATTCTAATAACAATAAGACCAAGTAGCAGGCCATATTAGCAAGAATTGCATGGAAATGTTCAATTTTTTGGGGGCTGTCACAACTGTGTTTGGAGCATATTGGAAACTGAGAGGTTTTATTATAGAGATATTAATAATAAACTTTATTGTGAAATCGATTTGATGCAGAAGATTTGCTATCAGTGTGAATACTGCTCCTCTTTTCTGTGAGTGCTGCTTTGCAAGGGAGTATTGCACTGTGTCCTATACCTCAAAATGCTCACATAGCTCAAGAAGTGGATGCTTTTATCCAAACGAAGAACAATGGCTATTTTAAAAAACAAAATTTCCCCCTTTTGTTTAGTGCAGCAGACTGTCTCCATAAACCTAACAACTGGAAATATGTTGCTTGCTTGTAGGCTAGAAAAAAATCCATTTTGCTGGCTGAAAATTACAGATTTGGTTTTTGCTTGCTTTGTAAGCGCATAAACAGCATGGCTGTGTTTTATGGTTTCTCCCAGGACACAACTTAGGCTAGAACCATTTCCTGGATCCCTTTTTCCTAGGAATTAAGGAAGAGTCAAAGAATGCTAAGGAAAAGGAAAAAGCAGAAAGCTTAAAGGATTCAAATGAGAGAATTGTGCTCTCCTACTAGTCAAGAGAAGAATATAGGAAGTATACAGCTCTCCCCTTGGAAAATAGAAAACAGCTGATGTGCTACTCTTGTCATTGCAGCTGAAAAATCTTAGCAAGCTTGTCTGTAATTGAGCACAAAGGGCACATCCTGCCTGTGTGCTGAGTGAAAAGCTTTGGGCAGAAACTGGGGTGACAAGGTATGAAGGAAAGAAGGCCTCAGCTGCAAAAGGTTTGCCAGCCTTGGATATCCATGCAGTTAAGGTACAGGGAACCACTGTATGGTACACCTCCTGTATATTACAAATCTTCTGTGAAGATACAGGTTGAATTTTACCTTGGATATCCATGCAGTTAAGCTACAGGGAACCACTGGTACACCTCCTGTATGTTAGAAATCTTCTGTGAAGATACAGGTTGAATTTTCTTCTTTTTTTTTTCTAGGAAGGGACTGTAACTTGTCCACAGATCAGTTTCGGGCAAGGAGGAGGCTCATAGCTTTTGCCATGTGTTTACCTTTAAAGAAAACTAGATTCTAAGCAAGGCTTATTTTTAAGTAGATTTGGAGCAAACCAAGTAGAATTATTACTCATGTTGGTTTTGGATATTAAAGTTTTAATTAGCATTCAAGTTATATAGTCAAGGGAGTCTGCTCACTGCTGGCTGGGAGGTGGGCTTGAACATGCAAGAAGTTCCAGGGAAGTGCAAAGGGATGGGTAAAAATGTAACTTGTGATAATTGAGGGCTAATTATGCTCAGCGAGCAAGTGGTGGGCTGGTGTTTTGAGTTGCTGGAAAAACTTAGAGAAGAAAGCAAGAAATACCTGCTCAGAGAATTGAGATAAAGCTTCAAGATTAGTCTTGAAACTTGAACAAATCTTCTGCTTGTGTTTGGTATTGCATTTACTGCATGTTTTTTTCCACTACAGAGGAAAAGCATTGCTAAAGAGAAACTTTCTGTGGTTGTAGGCAAGCTTTCATTTTGTGTGGACTTCCCCCACATGAGAGGTCTGAGTGCAATAAACACAGCTGAATCGTTCCGTTACGAAGTCATTCTGCCCACTGTGGTCCCTCAGCCCTTTGCGAGAGCAGCCACACTAACAAAATGTGGTATTGACAGAGAGCTTTTTGCCATTGTTGCATTTTGGTTTTAATTTCCCAGGAAAGCAGACTAAGCTGACATACAGGAATAATCGTGTCACCTTAGTTCATAATATTTCTGACAGCGGTTACGACAGAATAAACAAATAGGTGAGGGAGAAAACGTGTACAGAAGATGGGGAGAGGAGAGTCCCATGTTGTATCTTCTTTTAAAGTAATTCCTTTTGTAAGTTTGAAAAGCACTTACTCTTTCAGGTAGACTGTACTGCTGTTCTCTCCTGCATCCTTCGGGGGAGTGGGGATAAGTTCAGTTTGATGCTGACTTCATGTGCTGTTCTGTTTTTCTGGCTCTTGCTCTTACCTGAATGCAGGTCTGGTCTTGGACATTTAACACGTAAAAAAGTACTCTCCCAGTGCAATTGCACCACATTGATTTAAAAAAACAGAGATGCTTTATATGCTTTTATGGCATATAACTTCTAAACATCCTTGATTTAACAGTTCTGTGGAGCTTAAAAACCAGAAGCGAAGAACCTAACTGAAAGTAAGGTATTTATTTTTGCATAAAAACATATGCAATCTAATTTTTAAAAGAAGTAGTGTTATAAATATTACTTTAATATCTTAGTCTCAAAAAGTAATACAGGACAAATATTGCCCACTTATGTTTAACTTTTTTTTTTTGGAGTTAATACAATTTGTGGGAAAAGTGCATGGCCCTGCTGTGAGCTTAGCTGTTAGGACTCATGTCAGAAATGAAGTTCCATTTTTTCAGTATTTCTTCTCGACATCAGATCTCGTTACAATTACTTTTCTTTATAGGTGTAAACTGGGTCCTTTTTTTTCTTCTTTCTGCCTTTGTTTAGCATAGATATTACTTGTCCGTTTTCCTAGTGTATTCTGAACCTATGTTCTTTCAGCATGTACAGAGATCCTTAGCAGAAAGAAAATGAGTAAGACAAGAAGACATAGAAGTGGTTTATAAGCACAGCACTGAAGTTTTAAGTGGATCTGTTTTAGACAGATTGTCAATATCAAGATATCAAAATATGAACGTTTTTGCTCAGAAAGGTAGCTGTCCGTGCACATTTGTCAACTGCTATGTTTTGTTTTCTATAGGAAAAAGAATCATTCATCATGTTGCAATCAGTCCAGTGCAAAGCTGATCAAGAGGCATAACCATTAATTCATATCTGTCCATAGATGTCAACTCTAAAGACGCATGTAGTTTGTATGAAAATAATAAAAATATTCAAATAGTTGACTACAAGAGTCTTTAGAACACCCTCATGTAATTTTGAGGGAATTTACTCTGAAATGGAAATGTGAAGGAGCTAGAGTTTAGAATTGCTACATGCTGGGGAACATAATCTTGGAACTGCAGAAGCTGCAAGGCTCTTGAGTGTGGTCTCCTAGCTGGAAAGGGAAATAGAAGAGAGAGAGAAAGATATTTCTCCTGATTTTTTAATGTATTTTGCTAGGTTTTATGTCAAGAGCAGCTCTGAGAAACTTTCATAATAATGCTGGAATTTCTAATGCAGAAAGAAGAGCTACTTTCATATCCATATCCTTACCAAGAAAAAAAATAATCCCCTCCATTTTAACAGTTAAGAGTTAGATAGTTAGATATCTTCAGGAAAAAAATGTTGAAATTATGAATATCAGTAAATTCATTGTTTGATAACAACACTGATAGAAATCAGCAGGTTTGTATGGACAAGGCAGACCTAATAGATCCTATACTAATTACATGTTTAAGATGCTGATTGAGAAGAACTTTCACCCCAGCTGATGGGATAGTCCTATTCTTCTCCTCAGTAGGATTTCCCTCTCTCTATTTGGAGCTGTGACTGGGCCTTTGACAAATGCTCAATTTGGAGTGCTCAGGCTTAAAATGGAGACTTTTAAAAATCTTTAATTGGGGCTAAGCACTAGTTCCTCATGCAGTTCATTGTTTTGAACAAGGAAGCAGGACTAAAGAGTTAACTGCTTCCAATTGTAAATACATCAGTGGCAGGCACATTACAAAGCTCTATACAATCCTGTAGAGTAAATGGTGGACAGCTCATCACAATTAGCTGCAGCCATAATGAAGAGCCAGAAGAGAGAAAAGAGGGCATGGGGAAAAACAGACCTTTTACAAATGTTTTATACGAAGAGAAATTATAGCTAAAAGGGATAGTTAATTAGTTTAAAGAATAGATGGTAATGTCTTCTCTTTGCAAAAAAAAAAAGAAAACTTTGAAAGCATGGAAAAAGCGTGAGTTTCTGGAAAAGAAGAAAACAATTCAAAGCAATACTGTACATGGGTGTTTCTCAAAAGAAACTGTGGTGGGAAGCGTGTGATCTGAGTAATTTACTCTTAGCAGAGGCAGTAGGCACTGTTGTGTTAAACAGAGACTCTGCATGTAGCCTTGTTTTCGCCGGAATGCATCTGTATTATTACAGGTGCTTATCAGAGCCAGAGATGCTGATAGTTTGCTCCCAGCTCTGCACCCCACTTAGGAAGGTGAGAACCCATCTGGCTTGTGCTGAGAAGATTGCACGGAGGAGCAAGGTTGCAGTAAGGTTTGCTCTCCTGCCTTTTTGCAGTGTGCTGGCTGAGCAGTCACCTGTAAAAACAAGGTGCATTCTGAAATACGTTATTTGGGGAAGGAATAAAGAAGAGCAATAATCTGTACCGGATTATTGAACAGCAGCATGTCCAATCTAACATATTGTGGTGTCTGTGAGAGGCAGCCTGTGGGACACTACCTGGAGATGAAGCTTTTCTAGCGTCAATGAAGTTTGCAAGTGTCTCTTCCTACCACAACTCCTATTGTGTATATCTTGGATAAGATGGATCTGTGTCTCGTTAATAGAAACACATAAGCTCAACATAGCCTGAGTGCTTGTTTGTGTGTGTGTGTATACTGGAATCACCAAAGTGAGTTCAGTTTCATGTTGCTGGGATGAGCTTACTTCTACAGCTGGCTTGGGTATTTCTGTGTCACACCATGGTTGTTTCTGAGAATTGCAGAGTAGATGCAAGTTTTATTTTGTAGTCTGGAATTTTTGGAGCTACAGGTGTCACTCCTTATGACAGCTGTGGAAAACATATTGCTGGTTAGCACTGTCTCTGTCACGTGGCATAAAATAGATTACAGAATCACAGAATTGTAGTGGTTGGAAGGGACCTCAGAGATCATCGAGTCCAACCACAAAAACCCCCCCCCAAAAAACCCAAACCACCCACCCCCTAAGCACACAACAACAACAACCAAACCAAAACCATCACCCACCCACGCAACATCCCACCACAAACCAATAATCTTGGGCACTAGAGCATGCCCTGAAGAGCCATGTCTACACGTTTCTTAAATACCTCCAGGGATGGTGACTCCACCACCTCCCTGGGCAGTCCATTCCAATGCCTGACAACCCTTTCAGTAAAGGGTTACGTTACAGTAGTGAATGGGATCAGATTATTATTTCACAGAATCTTCTAGGTTGGAAGGGACCTTAAAGATCATCTTGTCCAACCTTCAACCTAACTGACAAAAATAGACACCCACACAACAAACAAGGAGCATCACCATCACTAAACCAGACCTCCCAGCACTACATCAACCCGTCTTTTGAACACCTCCAGGGATTTCTCAACTGTTGCTGCCTATGTCATTACGTGTAGCATGCTTGTACTCACAAACAGGAAACATACTTGTAGTAACAGCCTGATTGTCTGGTGGTAAGTGTGTCATAAAGCTCATGGGTGACTGTTAAGGGACTGCCTTAGTCCCTTTTATCCCAGGGAAAGAAAAATGGCATGTAGGGAAGTAAGGAGGAGATGGGTATTGCAGTTGAGTCTACTGGCTCACCTGAGTTCTATTAGTACCCCTGTGACCTTGATTTTGCAAGTTGCCTACTTCTACCATCTCCCTCAGTCTCTGAGGGTAAATAATATTCAGCTACGTATCCCAGGAGTTGTGATATTGCCTCAACAAGCCACAGTTTCCGTTGTGGTTTTTGTGGTTAAAGCTGGGATATGTAAGACAGAATTTAAAAAAGGACTTGGTATTAGTCTAGCTTTACTTCTATAGAATTCAAGGGCAAGACTTGTGTGGGAACAAAGTTAGGCCTGGTTTTGGCACTTCCAAAAATCTGTCTTGTAAAATATTTTCTTATTTTGATTCATTGTACACATTTGCTTGTCCTGGCTTCACAGACAATGCTGTAGTGAAATGATTGTCTTTGAGCATTGTGCTCTGCAGACCCAAAATCAACATTTCTTCAACTCCCCATTTCTTTAAATCCCCTCTGATAAGATCTGCTCTAGCATTTGAATATGAGCAAATAAAACGGTTTCATGCCCCCAATTACAATTGTCTTGTACACGATCAAACAGTAGAATTAGAAATTTAAAGGATAAAACCTGAGTCAGTGGCTTTATCAGGATCTTTGTGAATATAAGCCCTTTAAAAATTATACTTTATTGGTACAAATGGATGAAGAAGGGAAATCAGAACCATAGAAGGCAGGTGTATTTCTGAACACTCAGGAAGGCGAATGCAGGAGTGTAAAATTTTAAGTAGTATACAAATTAGATTCTTCAGGTCTTCCCAAACACTTCTTAAATTGTATTTTGTAGGAGAAAAAAAAGATACATTCAGATAATATAGTTTAAAAATGAAGCAAAGCAACATTTGCTGGGGTCTTGTGTTTGTTTAGATTTAATTTAGGGCTTGTGTAGGCTGTGGGATATCAAAAAAGAGAATGGAGGATGCTGCTAGAAGGGTAACAGACACACAATGTAATTCAGAAAGAGACTTGTGTCCCTAAAATAATATTATGCATATAAACCCTTGGAAGAAAGGCCTGTGTGAAAATCTGGAAAGAATGAATAGGGTTTTGTACCACATTAATACACATAAAATCCTAGGGTAAAATAAGAAGTTGGAAGAAAATGTATTTTTCCACTCAGCCTGCTAAAAGTAAATTATTATTGCTTTCATATCTATGGTTATGTAGAGACTACAATTTCAATAATTTATTCAGCTTCTCTGCAGAAAGCTATCCTCAAGCTGTAAAAAATCTCTTTAACTCCGGTCTTTAGGTGGGTAGTGCATCCATACCAGATCAGCCCATTTCTGTCATTTTACAGAAATACCCATCTCAGAACAGGAAGACTCTGAACTTCAACACAACAGAAGGAAAGCTCCTTCATACACTACCCAGGAGCTTGGACAGAGAACTAAACATCTTTAGAAGATCGTTTCTGTGAGATTTTTTTATATTTTTTTTTTAACTTCATGGTTAAGCAGAGAGACAAAGTTGGAGGTGATCCAAACCCAAGAATATGTAACATAAATTACTAAGGCATATGAATAGCATATTTGAAAGAAAGAGTGAGAGATGGGAGCAAATAATGAGAAAATCTAAAATTTTTAAAGGTGATAGAGACAGGGAAAAGTAGCAACTGAAGGAGGACAGGCTTATAATACTTCCTTGCAGTTTAAGCAAACTTTTAGAGCCTTTCCACCAGTCTCTGAAGTATATATTGTATTTTGGGAAGACTCCCAATCAGTCCTCTGGTAGAATCCCAATGCAAAGATGGCAGAGATGAATGGATGAGGAAAAGATTTCAAGGTCTGTGGGTAGCAAAGTCTCTGCTGAATTGCACGTCAGCTGTGGGCAATTGCAATGCAAAAATCTCTCCTTTGGTTCTTCTGGAGGGTTATTTGGTAAGACTGAACTCAGCAGCCTGACCACCTTGACTCTCGTGTGATGGTTAGTGTGTTTACACTGTTTGTTGTATCACACTGTGACTGTAAACCAAGCTTTTTCATGGGCTGCCATTTACATAAACAGTAATATTCATGTCAAGCTTTGGTGTCTGAAAATGTTAGCCTTGCTTGCTAGCATTTAGTGAGAAAATGTTTTTTGTGGCTAGGTATTTTTGTCATATCAAAATGTAACAATTTCCTTTAACTGTAAGATTTATTCATAATTGAAAATTTGTTATTTTATCTAAAGTTTAAATGTAGTTACATATGCCAACTTAATGCCACAAAATAGCCTAAGAATGTTCTTAAGCAGTATGTCAGCTAAATTTTATTGCAGGTCCATTAGTATTACCATTAAGCAGCTGACTAAAGGTCATAATGAATACTTACTATTTTATATCACCCAGGAGGTACTAAGCACAGCTGGAGTCTATTTCACTACTTGAACACATATAATACTCGACAAATTGTCGATCAGTGGATATGTCCATCTTATCAAAGTACTTTGTCTGCTCAAGTATGTAAGAATTCTTCTAGTGTGCATTGCATAATAGACTCTGGGATTTTTTTTTTAAAAAAGTTCTTACTAAATGGCTAGTTGTTGCAGTTCTATTTTAGGTATTGCCTATAATTTTGTGATTGCACTGATATTTCAGAAACCCAGTCAGGTCTTACATGATTCTTGCTGACCAGTTTAACAAGTGGGGAAAAAAGCTATTGAGATTTCTGATGATCGAGATGGTAAAAAATTATTTTCAACATTTTATTATATTGATGCTTACTTCATACTGTGTTTCATACTTTTCCAACCATATAATTCCTCCTAGTGATGTCAAGTTCTGCTGGAACAGCAAAAAGATTATGCCTTATTGTAATTTTTTAACAGCTGTCACAAAATAACCTTTAATCTTTCACAAATATTTTTACAATAGCTTGTGATAAAGTTACCAAAATAGATGGCTTACTTTACTTAATGACTTGAAGTTACTTAACTCTCCTTTCTTTTGTGAAGATAAATATGATCATGCAGAGTTGTGCAAGCAGAGTGGACTTGGGATCCATTCAGCTGTTATCATCCATCTAATGGGTTCTCTGTAGTTCAACATAATTTGCAATAGGAAAGCTCTGACTTTAAAGTACTTGTTCTTTTTGAATATTAGTTTCTGCTGTTTCCAGTGGATTTTATGAGTACACACAGCTACACAGGACAAAGGGACACCTTCTTTATGAAAAAAAAAAATATTCCACAATCCTCTTGGTCCTATTTCTTTTCACTATAGAAAGTCTATGAAACTGCAGACTATATTCAATTTCACATTCATTTCAGCAGCAATGACACTGTAAACCTAGTCATTTCCTACAGGGCTTTTGCAATATGTATTTTAGCACAGACATTCAGCAATGACTGACTTTTGATCTAAAATGAACTAAAAATATTTTATTATAAAAAATTGTGTGTGTGTCTGTGAGTGAAGGAGAGAGGTTAGACCTCAGCTGTGTTTTTCCTGCGTGTCTTTTGCCATTCAATTGTTTGAAAGAGAATAATTTACACTCAAATATGGTTATATTAACAAGGAAAAATAGGGTCATCATCTAGAAGTTTACGTGGTAAGGCCCTTAGGTGAGTGAATTTCTTTCCTTTTTCTTTTCTTCCTAAACACAAATTTTCTTTTTCTTTTCAGTTGCATCTCTTTCCTCTTTATCCCATTAGCACTAGGCAATCTCTTATTATTCGCAGTTTTTTGTAAGGCAAGAAAGAGGGACATTTTTACGGAAGAATACCTCCTTGGCCTATCAGTCTAAGTAATTAGGTAATTCAGCAGCCACAGTTCAATGGGACTTGGTGTTTGAATGTTGCTACTTCCTACACCTCATCCTGACTGACGCCTGAGAATATAACTGAGGTGATAGAAGAAAAGGGATGCCTCAGAGGTATCCTAAATAACAGTTAATCATAGAATCATTCAGGTTGGAAAAGAATTAGCACTAGGCAATCTCTTATTATTCGCAGCAAATTGTAAGGCAAGAAAGAGGGACATTTTTACGGAAGAATACCTCCTTGGCCTATCAGTCTAAGTAATTAGGTAATTCAGCAGCCACAGTTCAATGGGACTTGGTGTTTGAATGTTGCTACTTCCTACACCTCATCCTGACTGACGCCTGAGAATATAACTGAGGTGATAGAAGAAAAGGGATGCCTCAGAGGTATCCTAAATAACAGTTAATCATAGAATCATTCAGGTTGGAAAAGATCCTTGGGATCATCGAGTCCAACCATCAACCCTACTCTACAAAATTCTCCCCTACACCATATCCCCCAACACCACATCTAAATGACTCTTAATGCTGAAGTATGTGCTTGTCAGGTGATCAACATCCTTCCCATAAAGGGAAAAAATAGATGTGTCTTAGACTTAAATCTTCCTTCCTTGTCAGGGTACTTTAAACTGGAATATCTTAATCTGGGGAGAATGGTGAAGCTACATTGAGTTGCAAAGGAAATTGAAAAATACAGGCAGAAAAATGGGAATGAAAATTGAGGGTTATTTTAAGACTACCAGAGACTGAAAAAGCTGGAAATTCTGTTCTCTATGAGACAGAAATAGAAGCCACACTTGTAATAAATAACCATTATGCTATATATACACTTATATATCAATTGAACTATAAAGTTCATACAAACTAGAAATAATGGGAACTGAAAAAAAACTGAAAAGGGAAACTAAGACATGAGGGATCCTGCTGACAAGATTAGGGACAATGGGTTTTATAGCATATTTAGGGGGAAAAAAAATAAATCCCCAAACTACCTACAAACCCTAAGAATTGTATAGATCCCTTACTAGATGGAAACTTCTAAATTCTTACTAATGCAGAAAAAACCTTGATAGGATTAAATATGTGCTTACTCTCCCTTTGGAAAGAAACATGGTATTGCATCCAAATACCATATCAGTGCAATGAACAACGTTAAAACCAATAAGTAGCTAGTTAGAGAAAGTTTAGAAAATTAGTTATTTTTTTTTTAGTTCAAGCAGGCTTATGTGACCTTAGTGCAAGAGTCCTAAAGGACTTTGCTGAGATGATTTCCTGGACAACCTGTTGATTTTTTTGTTAAAGCATGTGACTTTGTGCATATTTTAAAACACAAGTGGTGTTATTGTGCTAGTGTTGAGAACTGCAAGCAGAATGAGTTTGATTTGTACAGATTAGTCAGGTTGCTATTGATTGCAGGTAAACTAATGGAAAAGCTGATAGTGAATTCAATAGACAAAGAATTACAGAATGGAAGCCTAATTAATGGCTGTCAACATAGTTTTATGATGTAAAGATCAAAGAAGCTTTCAGTTTTCTCATGTGACTACAAGTCTAATGAATGTACTGTGTAGAAGAGTGTTTAGACTTCAAAAAACTTTTGATGCCATATTGGAATTAAGAGGAGCACTAGCACTTCATGCTGTCACTGCAGTACCTAACAAACTGAAAATGGCCTTACTGGCAGGTGCCAAAGAGCAGTTTTCAGTGAAGAGTCCTTACTGTATGGGACGTTTCCAGTGGCATCCTACTAGGACTGATTCTGTGTTTGGTGTCATCTTCAGTGACTGGACACCAAGCCATAACAATTTGCTTGGCTAAGAACACTTTTGGATACAGATTGGTGGCAAGTTAGGAGGGAGGGCATCCTCAGGTTTTTATCACTTCATATCACATAGACTCAACCTTCTTGGACTAAAACACATTTTGACACACCCAAGGATAACGTGGTACACACGAGACAAGTGTCAACAGAAATGGCAAATGCACCCTGTGAAACACTCATTGTCTTAAAACATTTTGAGGTGACAGTGGCAAGACTGCTGAACTGGAACTCCTAGGGAAATGCTGTGCTCAGAAAGGCCAGTGAGATCCCTGGATGTTTGGTAGTAGTGGGATGGGAAGTGATTTTTTTTTTTTTTTTTTTTTTTTTTACCTCCTCCAACTAACTGTTTCTCCATCAATACTTTGCTATCTCTTCTCCTACAGATCCTTCATGTTATCTGTGGAGGCATCCTGTCTTTGTCATTGTCTTTCCTGCTTTATTTCATTGTTATAGGCAGAATGTTATGTAGCAGAAGAACTAAGGTACACAACCAATTTCTTAGGAAAAATAGTAAATAGAGAAGCATTCCCCTGTGATGAAGGCAGTAAAGGAAGACTCAAGTGTCCTGGTTTCACACAGCTTTTCTCTGTGATTTTGGGCCATTTTTAATGGGAAAGGGAGAGGAGAAGAGGAGGTTCTAATCTCTACTGTTGAGGCAGATTTCCTCTGAGACGTTGTAGAAATTATACTCTGTGCATTGGCTTCCAATTTGTAGAGTAAGGCCAATGCCTCTTCCCAGTCCTGGAGACAGTCTGAAGGTGAACAAGTTAATGACAGTGTAAAAGTACTGCAGCAGTGAGCACCTTGGGGAAACCTTTCGAGTAAATGCGACAAATGTATTATGTAGGGGTATATAAATGAATCTGCTAAGAGGAACCTCTTCCTTATGAATGCTGGAGATGAATACCAGCCAGTCCACCTGAAACCTGACTGCAAGCTTGTTTCAAAGATATTTTTAAATGCTTAAGACTTAATTTTGAATGTGTTTTTATTTGTGTATTCATAGAAGTGCTTTATTTCCATTTAAGCATTGGGTATCCATTTACATTCAATAATGTATTAATCCTTTATTAAATATATACTCTGAGGTCCTAACGTACTGGCTCCAAGTAGCAGTTCTACATTCATGTATACTTTATCTCTTCTAAAACATTTAGTTCTGTGTAAAACATTTAAGTCTCTTGCTTTCTGTAAGTACTGTGGTAGCCATGTGCATGACTAGAGAAGACAATGATTAGCTGTTTATTAAGATGTTAATTATTGTTTTAAAACTCAATAAGTCTTTTTAAGTGACAGATGCAAAGACATCTTCATACAAAAGTGTTTTTGAACTAAATATAGTTTAGTGAAAGACAGTAAGCCTACATACATTGGAAAAACAGGATGCTCAAACTGGTCAAAATAAAGTATGCATTTGTTTTAAAAAATTGTTTATTGTTAAAAATTCTAATGTTCATTTCTTGCTTGTAGCCAGGATCATCCTATTAACATTTTTCCCAAATTCTTTGCAAGGTGTAGTAGCTAAGTCATTCGATAGCTAACTGACAATAATTAGCCTATTACGATGATTAATGCTTATTCAGGACACTTAATTTGCATGCTATAAGCATGGTGAGACAGCTAATTTGAAGTTATGCCAAATGCAGTATTTAGTTTTTATATACAACGTTTGTTTGGCTTTCTAACCATAAAATAATTGACAAGAATAATCATAGCTGTGGATGTTAGGTCAGCAAGTTTTCATTTCTCCTTTTAATAACAATGATATGTTATTTAGTGAACCAATTAGCAAGGTAAACTTTACTCACATTAAAAAATGCGTAAGGCCAAGGAAGAATTTCTAAATTGTAGTTAATGGAATGTCAACCAAGATGCATATTCTGTCATTTTCGCCCAGGTGAAAACCATCTGTCCTAGACAGATAGCATTTCTCCAACTTTTCACAAGGAAGAAGGATACAAGGTCATTTTTATGCACCTTGTGATCAGGATTCTCTTTATATATTTATATTTTTGATTTATGAAAGTCAATTAAACTACTAGGCCTGAGCTATAGGTTCAAATAAATAGACAGTGAAAGAATAAATTTCTTTAATCACGGCTATGACAAGCCTTCACTTTTTTTACTCAGGAAAAGCCTATATATTCATGTGGATCTTGCATCTTGTTTGGCATATTTGGAGGGGCAAAATTTCTTTGCTGCTTCTGATTGCCCCGGTTTTTTGACTCAGATAGTAGAGCACATGTTAAAATGTGATGTTCTTCACCAAAGGCTTCAGTGTCCCTGGATTTGAAACTGAAGTCTTCCTAAGTGTGCTCCAGAAGAATAAACCAAGAGGGGAAACACATAGGGGCTTGCAGTGGAAAGAAAATGTCTGAAGTTGTGTTTGGAAAGCAATCTGATACCTTTGGAAGATAAGGGAAAGACAGGTTTCTTTACTGTAACTGTTGACATTTTCTGTAAAGTCTTTCTTAGGTTTCAGCCTTTGAGACAGAATAGATTGCAAAAATCCTTGGACATCACAGAAAAGTAGACCACACATCTAAATCCGTGTAACAGTCAAACCTATAGTCCAATCATCTCTGCTTAATGAACACTTCTGGGTGTTTCTGGCTGTTCTTGCTAGGTAAGCAAATGGCAGTGACTGTGGGTCACTGATGGGAAATAGAAGACTCTATCTTTGGTGAAGTGCCCTAATTTTTTATTTTATTTTTTTTTTACCATCTATCGAACTAAAATTTGAAATACCTGGGATATGTTGCAGGATATTTGTTCTTGTTCATGCCATTGTTTCCTCAAACTGCTGAGAAAGCAAAGTGCCTGGATGCTTTCTGGCTGAGGAATAAGAGGAGGAAGAGGCAATTGTTCTCCTAGAGGTGATGACAAAACCTAAAGTCTCTGTCACTTGCCCAGGGTCCTTTTAACCTTTTGTTATTTGGAGGAAGCTGGCAGTCTGTATTAATCTGTATAAAAATAGTGGACCTATTTCTGTCCACTTGATCTCCCCTACCCTGAAATGATCACAAGGCAGTAGTGCTGACTGTAGCCTGCGTTTATCCTAGCATTCCCACTTCCTTGCTGGAGCACAGTCATAGCATTTACCTCTCTCTTGTAAGGAGCCAATTAGTGTGTCCTGGATCGAGGCAAAGTAGAATAGGGTGGCTATGTCAGTACTAGTAAACTGAGCAAGGCCAGGCATGGACTCGAATACGGCACCACAAGCATTTGTAGGGCTTCACTGCTGCCAGGTTTATGGAATTATATTCGTTGATGCCAACTAGCCCACTCTTTGATGATGCCCAGTTGGGGCTCAGGCATCTGGCCTAGGCCAGAGACTGTTTCTAAGAAGCAGGATGAATGAGGGCTGCCCCCATGGTGGGGGTTGGAGGAATTTGGCCCACAGACAGGAGCTGTGCCACACCACTTAGGCCTTTGTCCCTTTTTGTTTGCAATTACAGCCATAGAGAAATGAGAAACTGTTCACTCTCTTTCTCAGGAAGAACGCAGGGAATCACTGCTTATCCACCACCTACTTAGATCCTCTTTATTTTATTTTTCTATTAGCATCCCCCAGTACTTCATTACCACTTTTGTAACTTAGAGGAGTGTGGGGACCAATTTAAAATCCATTGAAAGAGCCCTCAGTGTTCTGTAGTGGATCCTGGATCAGGGCCAGGGTGTATAAACTGTTAGTGGCAAGTTTACAACAGTGCTCCCATTGTGGGTGCCACTACTGGGGCTTACCAAGGTGGCTGAAGATTTTAACAAAAAATGACTTTGCAGAAGAACCCTGCGACAAGCTGTATGTTCTCATTGGGAACTGTTCCCAATTTTTAAAAGCAATTATAGTTCCCTGTCCGTGTCTGCTAGACTATCATACCCTTCTAACACAGGGAAGCTTGAGAGAGCGCATTTTTTTGGCTATGCTGAAGCTCCCTCTATCTTTGTAGTCTAGCTAATCTAATCAGAGTTTAATTTGCCTCTTATTTATTAGCTGTGTATTCAAACACACACAATGTAGCTGTTTTGTGAGCTCACTTCTGAAATAGATTACAGCAAAAAAAAAAATAGCCTCCTAGAATTGCATATGTATCCACTTAGTACTACAGTAGTCACGCATTAAAAATACTTCTGATCTGGTATTACCAGGGAAAATTAACTGTAAACTGAAAGGAAAAGTGGCACATTGCACTTCAGTCTCAATCCTGGTCTTTCAGTCTCGGATTTATTCAAATCTACTGGCTGAGTAATTTAAGTACATTAGTCAGTAATTTGGTTCTTGCTCGTTCACAGGCAAAAAACCATCATTATCTTAGTTTGATAAAAACTGTTCTGATGGAAATGCAAATCTTCAGGAAAAGCAGCAGCATGGTTTAAATAGCCCATTGCATTGGACCTAAGACTACCCTAATTGAGGCAAAGCTCCCAGTAAAACGAAAACAATGAAACATGTTCCTGTGAGAGCAGCTCTCTAAGAGAATCAGTATTAAGTTCTACCTATGCTGGTAGTTGGAAAGCAATAAGCTTGCATTAGTAATGGATAAATTAAACCCATGAATTATTGCAACAGATTAATTTTTTAAAAAATTGTAACAGTTCATGTTTGAAACGTGTTGAAACTCGGACAGTAGGGTCCACGGGCTTTCCAACGGAGGAATTTTTTTGTTTTGTTTTGTTACAGATGTGATTGTAGTTGGGTTTTGCTGTTGCTTCATTGTTGTTGAAAACTTAGCTTGTAGTTGGGTTTCGCTGTTGCTTCATTGTTGTTGAAAACTTAGCTTAAACTTGCCCTTTTGAAATTTGTAAGTGTGTCATGTATTTGTGCAGCCTTGAATTTACCATACACACACTAAAAATCCAGTAACGTGGAAGTTGCAGTGATGATTTGCCAGTAACCAGTGGCGTGGAGCTTACAAAATATTTTTTTACTATTTCAGTTGTGGTTTGCTGCATTCTGCTCTCCTCTTTTTAAATACCACGTAAAGGTCCCTTGTTGTTTGTGTATCACTGATACAATTCTTTTGCAACAGAAAAACAAAAGAAGGCACTGAGTGCTTTGAATAGAGGATGCCTGATTGATAAGCTAGTTGCAGCCAAACCTGCTCTGGCTAATTGTCTTTCAAATGCCCTCATTAATCAAACAGAGGAGTAAGTCTGACAGGAGGGCTGTCACTGGTTTCATGATTTCCTACCACTCACCTCACAGTGTGAGACCTGGCTGCGTACCCAAATCATGGCCTTTAAAGCAGTTTTAATGCCTGCTTGCTGCAGAGCACACCTGGCTTTGGTGGGATGGGGGCCTGCCCAACTCTGAGGCATGATCTATCCCAGGAGACCAATTTAGCGGTTATTTAATGATTCATAGCTTGATGTCTGGAAATGAGTGCTCCACACGATAACATACATAAACAAATTTAATTAGTTTTTGCCTTTTTTGCATAAGTAGCCACCAGTGTATTAAAGCTGCAAACAAACCAGGTAGGCTGCCTGGAAAGTCATTGAAGCTGGTTAACAGCCCCATCTTTGAAAAAGATTACGGCGATATCTTTCATCTGCTGATAGTCTTGGATGTCTGTTTGGTCAGGTCCTGAAGTTGCTGGGTTAGCTTATTAAGAAAGAGCTAACACAATTATCTTCTACCTAGATGTTAGAATTACATATCTACAGGAAAAAATGCCAGTCTTGTCTGCTTCCATTCAAAAGCTCCAGAATACAGCGTTTTCTTGAAATTGTTTTAAAAAGATGTTTCATATATTTCCTGCTTGCAGTCTATTCCAAGTATTATTCAGTAAACCTCAACCTAAGTTATTGTTCAGATATAGGGATTTTATATTTTTGCTTTTTTATTGAACATACATGAAAATATTGTAAAATTATTTCCAGCTGTGCATGCTAATATTTAATATGAAATATTAAATGAAAATATTAAATTGAAATATTTAATGTTTAAGAAAATAAATCGAAAGCTTAAGGGACAGAACATTTTTTGGGGTGTTTTTACCTTGTTTTGCAACATTGCACAATTAACACTAGTGATGTATGAAGTGTATGGGCATTTTGTTTCTCTGCTATTAAGTGTTTCTTATACTCTATGGAGCAAAATTCTAGACTTGATAGTCAAGAATAATATATTGTTGTTCTCTTAAGCAATATAAGTGAATATATTTCTCATGAAAAAATGTTGTGTTTTGCATATATTCATATTAAGTGAAATTCTGACTTCAGTAACATTTCATAGGGCTGAAAATTATTCAGTGAAACACATAGAAAAATTTTTATACTTGAGGGATCTTATGAACTCTAGGCAGCAGAACAATATGGCTCATCTTTTCCTCTTCATTTGAGAATAGCTTCCACCCACCAAGAGCAACTTTTACTCCTATGAGAGGTACTATTTTTACTAGGGCAGTTTGGTCATAAATTTTTGCAGATCTTGGTTTTAGATTGCAAACTGCCTAAAACAGGCACCTTGTTTTCCTGAGCATGCACAGGAAAATCATAGCATGGAAAATGTCAGTTCAGGTATCCTGCAGTCATCAATTTATAAACATGCTCGATCTCAGACTTGAGCAAGGGGGACCAAACCTTGATTTAAGATGATACTTTACTCTCCATGAGTGAAATCCTGTCTCCAGCAAGCTCAGTGGAAACTTTGCTATTGATCTCAGTGGGGCTAAATTTTATTTCACTTCTCTACTTTTGTTGAGGTATGGTCAACGTGAAAGCAGTTTGTACTGGGAGAGAAGGTGGGGACTGGGGACAAATTGCTTTTGACCTTTTTCTTTTAGAAATTTAACAGAGACCAGTAGCTCATTTGTGCCAGTACCTCCCAACATGCATCAGAAGAAGTATTTTCTCTGAGTCATTATTAATTTTTTATCAAGGCATTTTATTTTACTATGAGAACCAGGGTTCCAAGTGGTGTGATTTATGGGACTTGTATACCTGAGCAGATACTGCCTCCTCTTTTCTCTTTTCAGTAACCCAAAATGAAGAGCTTTACAGGGATATGTTAAAGACTAGGTACCTGCTCCTAAAATTTTACTAACTTTCACCAAACCAGTAGCACGTGGGTAAACGTTTCCAAATGCCCATTATTAATTTTGTGGACTCATTGAATGCCTTTAAGATGTGCTCTATGGACACTCATGAGGATTTCTAATTACTGTCACCATGCTCCCTATAGATTTATCTTCTCGGGACTTTATATATTGCTAATAAAAACTTGTTCTGCTGTGAAAGGTCTCACCACAATGGCAAAATTATTATTATTTTTACTGCATTTGAAAAGCAATTCTTGCATCTTGCCGCCATCCTCCAGACACATGTTCTTTATTTTTTTGCTGTGTATAATACAAACACAATACATTGGTGGGTTTTTCAAATGGGAATTTGTAGGCCATTAGCTACTACTGAATAGAGGGTGTGAAGGGGAATTAAACCTAAATTCATCTTTAAGAATAAAGCTATGAGCAAAATAGTTGCTGATTTTCTTAAGAAAAATATTTGATGGCCCATTAGCACTCAGAGAATATAAGACCTTTTCTGAGAGAGAGAACAGAGATGAGGGATTTGGGAACATGTAGGAATGATATACCTTAAGACAAAGGAGCAATTTTGTCAAGTTCAGTTGTTAACTTTAGTCAATCTTAATCAGTATATACTTCTTATCTACTGTAGTTTATTGTGGGCTGTACAGTTGTAATCTAGTAATTGTTATCTGGCTGCTTGTGCTGAGCCCTGGCAGACTCAGCCTATAGTGCCTTTGCTGGGGAAAAGCTGTCTGCTTCTGCCTCTCTTGTAGGCTCTTTCAGACCTGGATTCCCAAAATCGAGGTGGCTCTTTAAGCAACAGTGAGGAATCAAACTTAGTGTTTAGGCGTTTTTTCAAGAGCTATGAGAGCTCACAACGTTTTAAGACTTCAGGTATGGGTTCTTCAGACCTTGGTCTGGTGTGAAGAGGAACTCTTTCAGGCTTGGTCAAGTTTTTTATATGTTGAATTTGGCCTATATGTCTGTCAAAGGAGCACAGGGATTATTATTATACAGGAGCAGCTAAATAGGTGATACAGTGCCTAATCACTTTAGAGACTGGACAGAGCTCAGAGGTAGTACAGGTACCACACTGACAATCAGATGTTGCTCTAGCTGGTCCTCAGGGAGGTTTCTGACTGCTTTGAAGGCTGCATTGTGGAACAGTGCTTGACAGCATTGCCTTCCATGTAACAGGTGATGTTTTCAGTATCCAGAGTTTATTTAGTTTAGTTATTTAGGTCTCCTAACTTCAGCAAGTAGTGGTAGTGATTCACCTGATCACTATGCAGCCAACTCAATAAAACATTTTATTGGGAAAGAAAGTGTTAGTTATTTTTATTTTAGA